>NW_009225217.1:0-2952 GCF_000690835.1 Fulmarus glacialis
AGATGCCGGAGTTTATTCGGGTCTGTATCCGACGACGGAGTGGGAGTCCCGGTACCGGAGTAATGATGAGTCCCAATGTGGGTATGGTCATTCTCCTTTATTACAGCTTATAGCAGCACTTATATAGGAGAATGACCATACCACATGCGCCTCGTGTGAGATAATGATTGGTTACATGCAATTGTTCACGCGCTTGTAACTCAGCTATGATTTGTGCTAGCCTTCTGTCCACGCGCCTAAAGCTTATTCTTTATTGGAAACTACAATTTGCGTAAGCAACCTGTTACACGCCTGCTTCAGGATACAATTCTGCTTTTACTTGAATGCTTCAGCAGCATTGTGCCTTATTTCTTTATCATCAAGGACAGACCAAGATTGTGAGTTTGCAAAGTCAGGAGACTATGTCCCTATTGTTCACAGCATGGGTTGCTCAGAGACATTATATCATGTCCCTTTTCTGTTAACCATTCCTCCACAACAAAAGACGGAAGAGAGAAGACGTTTGTGATAGTTAATCCACTGCACATTTACAGGACTACTAAATCATGTTTATTTTAACTGCTAGGTGAACATTGTTCATCATCATTCTTTACTAACAGGAACAATTCTCAGTTTGTCCAAGCGCTGATGAGGTCTGAAAGCTAATGACACTGTTTTTAGATTAGTTTTCATAACATATGGCAAGGAGTCGCCTGCCATGTGAAACAAAAGGATGTCTACCACTGAAATCCCTTTTCAGACAGTGACAGCTACTGTCTCTGTGAGCCAAGCTTAGGTTTGCTGCTACAGTTCAATATTCAAAAGCAAATTAAACAATATATTTTCAGTCAGAGTGCTTCAGAATGCCTAGAGAACAAGCTTTTCGATCCCCAGATGACAAGCTTGTCTGCTAACAGCCATAGCTCCTCAACCTTTGTTGTATCAATTTTCCTTCCAGACAAGCTCTTCCTTACCAACTTCTTGCCTCACCCTTTCAGTCCCTATGACTCTGCATTTTCTCTGTTTAAATAAGAAATGGCAGATACGGACGTCCCTCCCAGAAAGAGAAATGTTCATGTTTCCATTAAAGAAAAATACTAGACAGGGGGAGAGAAGACAAGATAGCAATAGGAACACAAAGAACACACATCTTTTTCACAACACACTGTTCAACTCTGCAAACAGTTCCTGTTCAGAAGCAAAGAGGCCTGCAGAATTACAGAGGGCATAGCCAGGCAACAAGGATCAAATGCACAACTGTATAGAACAGTTAGTATGTTATACAGCCTGTTCCAATCACTGCATGCACGCAACACATAGAGGGGGGAGAGCGTACCATGTATGAAGTCAAATTATCCAACGAGAGGAGCAAATGTTGACCTATGTACAAGAGCAGTCTTCCACTACTGCTGCAAATCATCTGCAAGCAGGCTGAAAGTGCCGATTTAGCTCTCACCTCACACATCAGAGTCAATTTCCTTTTCCCCAAGGAATCAGCAGCCAGCTGGTTTTGCTTCTTCCATTTTCTTTTCAGTGCCTTCTCTTGCAGTTCTAGATGTGCCAGTGCTTTGTTTTTTGATTTGTGTATTTCATGGCAAGGCAGCTACATAAACGTGAAAGAAACCATTTCAAAATCAAGGGACAATCTAAAGCAAAATTTGCAGGGTAATGCAAAAACAAGCTTGATTTTATCATTCATGTGCTGAATACTATTTATGTTAACTTCACGGGAGTACCAATGCCAGTCTCACAAACATCCAGAATGTAAAATGCCATCAGTACCAGCCAAATTTAAAGCAGCTCCAAAGGTGAATGGGGAAAGTCTCACAGTTTCCATCTACACCACTGACTCAGTAAGAGTTTTCTCAGATGTAAAGGGAGAAAAAAACCCAAACACTACCACCTATAATATACATAAATAGACATAATGCATTTTCCTGATTTAACACTGTCAGTCACCAGATATATTCTCTCTCTTCTTCTAACAAGACAAAGAGATATATTTTCAGTTTAAATACCAATCAAACAAATTAAATATGTGAGGTGCTTGCGAAAGTGTCTGGAAGCTATCAAGCCAACCATTTATAGAATCAAGTCTCTCTCCGCTATTGTGCCCATCTGTCCTGACTAACCTGTCAAAATTTATAAGCAACAACAGCTCATACTGCCTATTCCATCCTGGTAATCAGTGCTACCAAGGAAAATAAAATGGAATTCACATATTTTGTAATGAACAGGTCATTCAGTATAAAGAAATTATGTTAAATTGTTTAAATGAAAATTGAGTATCCTCAGACTTAGAGAGATTCCTAAAATGAAGCATGTCTTTCAGTCCTTCCAGCAGAGATGAGACTTAGCTTCAACTACTCCACTGAGTTTTTACGTATTTATGATGGTATACACTTTATTGTAATAAAAACTATGGCTACTGCTTCCCAATGGAAACAGAAAACTGAAAAACACCAACTGCCAAGCTGGGGATGCATGATATTATAAACAAAGAACTAACACTAGAGAGCCAGTATTTTCAGAAGCTTAAAAAGAAAGATTAAACATTGGCAGAAAATATCCCCATAAGTATGATAAACACTTATGCTAGAAAACCAGCTAAATCTCCTTGCTACAGAGAAGGAGCAGCTCCTCAGGAGTTGCACGGTGGACTGTCAAATCATGGACGGTACTCTGCAAACAGGAACCAGAGAACGCATCAAGAGCCAGAACTGAGGACTAACTGGATCTTTTCAAGTTTCATGTAAAAAACCCTCTAAATTACAATACAATTCGCATAAAACTATACAACGGTGCATTTTTACAGCACTGTAAAGCATGCCACCCTCAGTGAGGCAGGCAATCAGCAAAAACAGTACCCCTAGTGAGACTGTGCGAGGGGGCATCTTCAGCCTGAAGAGCAGGCTGCCAGCTGGGAGGCCTAACCTCAAGCAGCACCAAGGAAGCGAGAGGGGTCACGTCCAC
>NW_009225218.1:0-251 GCF_000690835.1 Fulmarus glacialis
GGGGACACATGGGGGTCTCACACATGCTGTGACACGCATGTCGGTGCGGGGACACGGGTCACACACGCCATGACATGGGTCAGTGCAGGGACACATGGGGGGGTCTCACGTTGTGACACACGTCGGTGCGGGGACACAGGGCTCTCACACACGCCATGACACGTGTCAGTCCGGGGACACATGGGGGGTCTCACACACACTGTGACATGCGTGTCGGTGCGGGGACATGGGGGGTCACACCCCGGGTCACC
>NW_009225219.1:0-4267 GCF_000690835.1 Fulmarus glacialis
GGGGGGGCGGGGAGGAGAGGGGGAAGAATCCCAGGTAAACAAAGCAGCACCCTCTTCAAACATGACATTTAATGCCCTGAAGGTTTTAACCTTAAGACAGATATGCCTGCATAAACTCACAGTGGCATAATATAACCTACAAACTAGTAGTTCAAACGTCAGTGCATGTTACTCGCTACTCACAAAGGAAAACTACTGATGCGTTCAGTGACATTATTCAATAACATGCTGGTCACTATTCTTTGCTGAAAATACTTTTCTTCCCCAAAAGCTGCAAAATCTCATACTACTGCTTAAAGAAGACACTTGCAATGTTCCAGCAATGTTTATCTTTCACTTACAGGAAAAAAATCCTCTAACCCCTTGGAAGAAGGCCAGTGTGTAAAGACATATATGGAGAAAATACAATTGAAAGGTTGCAGGCCAACATTTCCTAACTGTAGTCCTGTACACGCGGGACAGGAATTTTTTAGTGCATTATTTAGGAAATCCATATTGCAGCAACAAAACAAGAGCACCCAACAAGCTACTATCTCTTTCATATATAAATTTTTATTAAAGTTGAGTTTCATAAAGTGAATGATCAAAAAAAAAAAATCACAAAACAAAAATAAATATGACATTCATTTTTAGAAAAATTATTTAAATCATTGCAGGTATCTACTAATTTAAATTAAGTAAAATTCCACAGATGCCATAAGAAGAGTTTAAAAAAGAGAAGGATCTGTCAAATCAGATCACAGGATAAAGCAAAACAATTGAATCAAGACTGGCCCCCACAATAATATAACTCTTCTGCATACATGGATGCCATCGAGGTAAGTGGCAATACTGAATATATTAATGATTCAGCCATTGCCACTTTGAATCATTACTGCCTCTCTACAGCTCAGCACAGGATAAAGTGCTCCAGGATCCAGCTAAGGACAGTTGTTAGAGATGAACATGCTGCCCACCAACTGTGTCTCCAACACAAACACCACCAACACAGACACACAAGTTCTCTCTTCGCAGCAAATGGCCAAATTCCTGTAGGGAATAATTGGAAAACAACTTAGTACCATGGAAATGTTTCTAGAATGATGGAAATATTTTTATTGACACCAAGACTAAAAATGGGACAGTAAACACTGTGTTTCCGCAAAAATACTCAGATTCATTCAGCATCTCTGATATTGTGCCAACCGGACTGTGGGGAAACAAATCCATTTAAATATTTCTGAGACAATCTGTTGCATGAAACATCGAAGAATTCAGGAGACAGAATTGTAAAGGGACAGGTTTTCTATACTGTGATTAGGAAAAAAAAAAACAAACAAAAAAGGGAAAAGGAAAAGATACCTGAAAACTAATTAAGAGGCAAACAGCCGTGACAGATTCTTTTGCCCAACACTGCACCAAAACTATGCAGTATCTCACAAACGTTTTGTTGGGTCTCTATTCCAGTCAACTTAATTGGAGGATTTTCTCAACATCAGTGGTCCATAATCCAAAGAAAATCTCTCCTTCAGCCCAGTGAGAGTAAGTTTTCTCCCTTGCTCTCACAAACAATGAAATAAGCTCCTATGATATTTATCACAAGGCATAATTCATGTTATTAACAGCTTTTATTGTTCCAAACACACGCTCTACTGATGTCCTGCATTTACCCAACATAAAACTACTCATTTCTCTGTTCAGTCACTTAATGAAAGGCTTCAGAACAGAGGAATCATATTTTCCTCAATGACCTAAAAAAACTTTTTATAATTCCATTAGTGTCTGTAATAGTTGGAGGGGACAAGCACCTCCTTATTCATTCCAGCAAAACAGCCTATGTTTTCAAGTATCTTGACATCATTGTTTCTAGTTTAGCCCACATTAGCACAGACAAATTATCAACCAGATTTGCTACCTCATAGAAAATAACTTATACGAGAAAGTTCCAATCAGTTTCATTTGGGAGCCTTGCCTATATAAAGTCATAAATAATAAACAATTAATAATAAATAAATTTGGTGTCTTGCCAAATTTCATAACCAAAAGTCCATTCTATGCACCAATCCATTTCAACAGACTGAGCCAACTGTATATATCATATTTATAAAACAGCCCCAAATCTGCAGCAGAGGATATAATTCCACTTTCTTCTAATTTACATGCATTAGAGGAAAATAGTCTACTCAAAATGAAATGCATAAGTTTCAAGAGAAACATTAGCAGCTGACACACACCATAGTCATGTACAAATCCAAGTCAGTGATTTGAGGAGGGGACAAAATGCACCCTCAAACTCTGTAGATGGTAACAAGCTGAGGATGCAGTCAATACGCTCCAAGGGACCTAGACAGAGATACGGGCCAACAAGAACCTCATGAAATTCAACAGGGACAAACACAAAATTATGCATCTGACCCCTTACAGCAGTACCAGCAAGACATTGACTGGCAGGGCAGTAGCTCTGCTGAAAACATCAGAAAGTCCTGGTGAGCAATAAGCTAAAAATGTCAGGAGTGCACCCTGGAAGTGATGAAGGCTAACAGCGCACCGCACTGCGTCAACAGAAGCATAACAAACAGACCAAGAGAAGTAATTAATCCTTCTCACTTAGCACTTGCTAGACTACATCTGGAAACTGCATTCAGTTTTGGACCCACAGAAAGAAATGAGCCGTTTAACCTTGCAAAGGAAAGGCTTTGGGGGACCTAAACAACAGCCTTCCAAAACCCATGGGTTTACCAAGAATACAGAGCCAAGTTCTCTGTTGAGATGCGTTGCAGGGTAACGAAAGGCAACAGTCACAAATTGCAGGGAAGGATCTGACTGGACATGAGGAAATTTTTTTTCTCTCTGAGGATGAACAATCATTGGAAAAGGTTGTCCAAAGAGGTTTTCCATTCTTGCAGGCTTTCATGGCCTGACAGAAGAGAGCTCCCAGGTCTGAATTCAGTGTCAACCCTGCTTTAAGCAGGTTGGACTAGAGTGCTCCTGGTATCGCCTCCAGCCTGAATACATCCACGGTTCTAGATACTCACAGATACTTTCAAATCACAGAAAACACTGAAAGAAAAACCCACAAAGAACAAACATCATCTTTACTTGATTGTGGTTTATTTCAGATGCTAATTTTAATACACCTAGCAAATCTGGCTGGATGTTTTAGTAGGAGTGCAGCATCCTATGATAATCTGGGGTTCACAACCTGATGTAAATTCTACGCTTTATTAAGGAAATGGGATGAAAAGATATACTTTATCTTGCATGGCCTTACTCGATAACATTTGCAGTCAATGAAAACAGAAACACTGATGATTCTCGAAGTAAAATCAGCTTGACTAACGAAAGGCTTGCTCAGACCTGCAGCTAAAATAACCTACAACACAAAACCTGACAGCTATGTGCACACTCCAGTAGGAAAGCTCAATCGTTGAATACAGGTAAAAGATTGATGAGAAATAAAGAAATAAAAGTATGTCGACCAGAAGAAAACATTTCAGATGAGGCAGATGAACTATTAATGACCATCTAGAAACTAAAACAAACCCCTAAATTCAACTCTTTCCTCCAAAATAAACTGCATGATAATGGGTCAGTGCTCCAATTTATCTGGCTATAACAGACTGTGTTCAGTAAAAGCACTCAAGCAAACAGTTGTACAGGCTAAAGCACTCATTAATCAAATGACACTCTACAGACCTTAGAGTGCTTTTGGGGTACAGTGATCATGTCGATAATGCATTTCAAAGACAGTATGCTGGGGACATGTTGAAGCGGTTCTGAGATCCTCTGTATTTTGCTGCTTCATGACCTCCTAATGCACATGGCTCAATATATGCCTCGCACTCAAAACCTGTCCTGGTTTCGGCTGGGATAGAGTTAACTTTCTTTCTGGTGGCTGGGGGGTGCTGTGTTTTGGGTTTGGTATGAGAGGAGCATTGAAGGCCCATTGATGTTTTGGTTGTTGCTGGGTGGTGCTTGCACCGGGGACTTTTCAGCCTCCTATGATCTGCCAGGTGCATGGTAAGCTGGGGGCGGGGAGCACAGCTGGGGCGGTTGACCCAGCTGGCCAATGCGGTATTCCATACCATATGACATCATGCTCAGTATAAAAACTAGGGAGGGGCTCTCACGGCTTGGGATGGGATGGGCATCAGTCGGTGGGTGGTGAGCAGTCACACTGTGCATTACCTGCTTTGTATATTCTGTTATTGTTGTTGTTATCATTGTTATTATTACTGTTCTACTTCGTTTTATTTCCATTATTAAACTGTTTTTATCTCAACCTGGG
>NW_009225219.1:4371-12580 GCF_000690835.1 Fulmarus glacialis
AACCTGTCCTGGTTTCGGCTGGGATAGAGTTAACTTTCTTTCTGGTGGCTGGGGGGTGCTGTGTTTTGGGTTTGGTATGAGAGGAGCATTGAAGGCCCATTGATGTTTTGGTTGTTGCTGGGTGGTGCTTGCACCGGGGACTTTTCAGCCTCCTATGATCTGCCAGGTGCATGGTAAGCTGGGGGCGGGGAGCACAGCTGGGGCGGTTGACCCAGCTGGCCAATGCGGTATTCCATACCATATGACATCATGCTCAGTATAAAAACTAGGGAGGGGCTCTCACGGCTTGGGATGGGATGGGCATCAGTCGGTGGGTGGTGAGCAGTCACACTGTGCATTACCTGCTTTGTATATTCTGTTATTGTTGTTGTTATCATTGTTATTATTACTGTTCTACTTCGTTTTATTTCCATTATTAAACTGTTTTTATCTCAACCTGGGTGTTTTCCTACTTGTGTCCTCCCAGTTCTCTCCCCCATCGTACCGGAGGGAGGAGGTGAGCGAGCAGCTGCATAGTGTTTAGTTGCTGGCTGGGGTTAAACCACAACAAACCACCGCATCATATTCAACACAAAAAACCCACTCCCCATCACAGCTATTCGGCCACCATTGGCAGGTGAACCTGCTATAGCTGCCAGTAGTTCAGATAAGACCCACACCAAAAACATCAAATTTTTCAAAATGGGACAGGGAAAATCAGAAGGTAAAGGGCCAAGATTTTTTTTGCTCTCTAACCCTCCAAGAACCACAATTTATTTCCATGTAATCTCAATGAGGGGCCACCTCTTGCCTCTTCCACTGGTAGGACCGCACTGTCTTAGGTATCTGGCACTATCAAAAGTAAATGCAGAATGCTGAAGCAAGAAGGGTCATGTGGAAAGTCCAGCAGGAGGATCTGACCCTGTAATCCATCTCCTTTAACTGTCTCATTTCCACATTGCAAAGGGTAACAATTGTGCCCTGAAGTCTGACTTATGTCTTTCAGTCAGTGGAGACTCTCTTCGAGCCCACACGATGAAGTATAATCACAACCTCAGGGAAGAGAAAGAAGGACAAGAAACTGAGGGGGAAAGAATAAGGATAACATGGGAACCTGACAGGATTCATGCCTGCACTTGGTGAGCCTTAGGGGGCTTATGCATGCACAGACAGGAAAGAACATCACTCCCTAGCCCTGCCAATCCCAGCAGGTCACACAGGATGGCTCTCAGGAGCTACATCAGACAAGAACACACATCACTAGGGACGTGCCATGCATGTACCGTAAACTGCAGACCTGTCAGTATTTTGTTTACAAGAATGCACAATATGCTTACAGTCAGAGGGCAAGCAGAATCATTTGGAAAGTTACAGCAGCTGGTCCAACTGAGACAGAAGAAGATTTTCTTCACGTCATCTACAGAGAGCTGACAACTGCTCGTGAAATTCATAGCATACAATACAGTTTTTTACTTGACAGAATGGCTGGTGCCATGCATTAATCCTGTGTTCTGCCTGAGAAGCTGCGTTTAAGGTAACTCATGCTTCTGGCGTGTCCTCTATATGCACGGGACTATGCCTGTTGATGTTTATCCCCTAGTTAAAAGAGCCTGCTCACACTACAGTATGTGTGTGCTCTCTCATATGGAAGGCCTAAGCATCATCCCTTCCTGATCTACACCCCTCCCAAAATGACAGGGTAATACATTCACCAAAGGTGACCCTCTGTACAGACTGACTCTTCTGTAGATGTGAAAGGGAGATGTGGTGGGGCTGTACGAGCATATGCTCTATCTATGCTGCAGCCTCAGATGCGGTTTGGAAGGACTGCCCTGTCCCAGGGATGCAGCTCTTCTGCTGGATGGATCTGGAGTGCCTACTCCAACTGAAAAGATGAGGTACAGCTTGAGTGAATTCTCCCCTACTAAACACCCGGCTTAGGGACACAAGGGACCCCTAAAGATTAATTCATTCTCTTGAGCTTTCTAACCTTAAGTTGCCTAGCAGATTGTTTCAGCAAATACACTTTCATACTGCTGATTGTAAAGTTGTGCACACTCACATCCTCCCCTCAAGCATGTGCTAGCATGAAAATTGCTTTCAAACCTCATGTTTTCTCTACAACAACTAGTGCCAGAAAAGTAAAGCAAGAAATGCAATAGCTGCTTTGCAGCCTGCTGAATTCAGCTTCTTGTAGACATGTGTGGAAGACGACAGTTTCGGAGCACACATGAGTGTGCTGGAACACCTCTGGCAAGCTAGGATTAGGTTGGAGGAGCTAGATCTGGTAGTTTCATCATACTGAACACAGAAGCGTTATTCAAAAGTACACTAAACCCTACGGTGCAATGGAAATTCTTGATCACGGGATCTGGGTGTTCCTACAGCACACCAGTTTGCTAGATCTATGAATTAGGAATTAAAAGTACTATCAAGAGTAATACAGAGGGCTCATCTGCTCCGTCACATTGTGCCTCAAATCCCCATTCATTACAGAAGGATATAGAGAATCTAAAAATACGCCACTTTCAAGACAAAGTAACCTGCGCCAAGCTACTTTTCTAAGTTTGATGTGCCAAAAATTAAGTTTATTTTGAATAAGCTTTCCTCTCAGATCTTTGCCTCTGTCTTCAAAGACTTCATCTACTGAGCTAGTTCACAGAGAGAGCATGCTAACAGATCCCCAGTGACCCAGATAGCAGTTGCATTCCAAATCCTGAAATTGCCTTTTTCTCAGCCTGACAGCAATTCTGTGAATGTTTTTACATATCAATTGGCCTTTGATGATGTATTGTCTCCCGACAGACTGACAAGAAGTAATGAAACTTTAACAAAACAAATAAGAACTGCAAAAACTACCACCTTGCAATAGGTAGCTTCCTGCCATCATTGCTTCCTGCCACTTCTCACCATGTAACTGTGGGTGCCATTTCTGTGAATGCTAAAACATTTCTGGCCTTGTCTCTCTCATTTCTTTATAATGAAAACTACTATCAACGCAAGTTTCTTGAAATCAAGTTTTCTGAAGTATAGAGCATTATGCTGTACAATACATTACAAGCTTCAATAAAAGCAAGCTTTCAACACAGGAGAGCTGCCTACCTCTTCAGAACTCCTCAGTACCTTTTTGTTTATATCGATTCTCTTCCTGAAAAACAAAAAAGTACATATTTTTTTCATTTGTACTCTACCATGGAAAACCCCAAACTCCCCTTTTTCTTGTATTAGCAACTGAGTGACCTAAATCATGGAACGCATGGACATATAAATAAAATTATCTGTGAATATTTCTTTTTCATTATTCATTTCTGTCTCAAACTGCAGATGCTTTATCACCTCTCAGTGTCCTAATGCCCTTCCTGATGTTTTGTTGCACTACTAAGCCTTAGATCAGCACAGATAGCTAACTCACTTAAGAACATCAGCTCCAATAAATCAGGACAAGTCTAAGTCCTACATTCTTTCTCTACTTTCTCACCTAGCTGAGAAACCATTACTGCAAATCCCAGAGACTAAGAATGCTGAGAAAACTGAACAGCAAGTCAAAGGACGTTTTCTGAGCCTATTTCCACAGATGGAGTTAGTTGCTTGCATTAAACCATTTTGCTGGGGTGTGCATGCAATACTTTTGGAGTTCTATTTCATAATGAAAGAATCATTTTTCACCAGATTGAAAGTCAGCTTTCCAGAGTTTCATTAAGGTTCTTCATATAAGAAACACATAGATTCCCAACAAATGTTTATATCTGGTATGTCTAAACAAAATCAAGTGTCTTATTTTAAAGAGTGCAAACCACCTCCTCCACGTCCAAATAGAAAACAATTACTACAGTTTAACCCATAAGCTTTGCCAACATAAAAATAAACCTTATTCCAATACCTACTGGATAAGAAGGTCGTGTTGCTGGTTGTGTAAAACAATTAAGTTTTGCTTACTGCTGATCAGAAGTCCCTAGTTAGACAGCCCTGACTTCTTGAGCAGGAACTGTTTCCTACTTAATCAGTCAGTCATGAAAATTACTGAATTTCCTTCTTCATAGGAATGCTACAGAATCTCCCATACAGGTTTTAAGTTTTCACTCATTTTTTGCGGTCTGTATCTGACTGTGACAGAAGCTCCAAAACAGAACTGGATTTATTGCTGCGTACTAGTCCCCTATCCAGTGACCATAGAGACAGTAAACCATAAAGGTTGTTCCATCAAGCAACAAACAAGCCAGTCACACAGCACTATGTATTTTTTTTTAAAAAAGGCATCATTATGTATTATTCTCAAATTCAAACCCAGATTAACACAACAAGCTATCAAAACCAAATGCTCCCCTAAACACCTAAGTACCACCTACACACCAATATACAAGTCATTAGGAAAAATATTTCACTACTAGAAACATTGAAAACAAAGATTAGAAAAGCAGTAAATCACGCAAGGATCCATCAGAGAAATATTTCTGTTCCAGTATCTCAAATAAAAAAGAAGCATGAGAAAGTTATCTCCTCCTTGAATGATCAGGAAGAATAAGACAACGTTCAAAAGAGTTTAGAAAAATCTTACTACTTCACATTAGATAGCAACTCATCATCACATGCAAGCAGATAGTATTGAGAAATGGGCACAGAATCAAATTCCACAGGCAGCATCCTGACAGCATATTTGTCTCCAACAGGTACAAAAGTAATCTCTTATTTTCTTCTGGTTTTGCCAACAATCACGTATTTATCTCATCAGTCTCAACAAACAGAACTAACTGCATAAATATGCACAGCAATTCCAATTCTCTCCTCTCCTTTGTTCAGGACCACTATTAGCTGCTACCGCTTTTTAATTTCACCCTACAAAAATCAAGCTAATCTTCCATCGTACGCAAAGCCACCTGCCTAAAAAAAGAAAAGGCAAAATGAATTTCTTTTTCCCTGAATTCTGGAATGTGAGGCAGATTGGGAATACTCTATAATAAATACAATGGCAAGTCTTTTCTTGTTGATGCTGGGATTACAAAAGGTATGCAGACTACCCACAGCATAGAACATGCAGTTATATGACAGAAACTTGAAGAAATAACACGTATTTTAAAACATACTTCAAGTCTAATTTAAGGTCTCAACATGGGAAAAAACCTCCATCATTAAGATGGTGTATGTCATCCTATGTGCTGTCTATACATAACGTAACAGCTTCTATTTACACAAATGCTGTTTTTTCCAGAAGAATCTTGTTCATTCAGTATGCATCAGATGTGCCTTGGAACTGATGCAGTTAAGTATCACGTATTCAATTAGTGGTCTCTGCTCTGTTTATTGCCCCGTATCTGCATTATAAAGAGAATAACAATGCACCACATCCAGAATATCCCAAGCATCGTGAACATTAAAGAACACAATCGTACCTCCTGTAAAGAATGCATCTCAATAAAGATAAACAAAAGGGAACAAGGAAATCAAAAACAGATTTGCCTGGATCAAAGCCAGGACTATAATTTACTGAATTCTGTGCTCAAGCCCGCTGACCTCAATGCTGAGTATTTGAAGCTCCCAGCAACTTCTCTTCAATTGCTTCTGCACACCAAAGTCCAGATTTCTAAACTGCCACACAGAAAATGGAGAACCTCACTACAGGTTCTCCACTTCAGCAATCACCATGCTAACCAGAGAGGCCTGTCTTTCTCTCCCCGAATATTTTTTTTCTAAAATTTGGAAGAATAGCTACATCTATTAGATAAAATGAGTCAGAGTAACCCCATGAACTGAGTCCCTCTTGTGCATGTTTTCCCTGCCTCGTCTTTAGAATTTACTTATTTCTTTTGGCAGTGGTAAGTTTGCTGTTGTTTTTAAGGGAGAAGAAAGAAGGATGAACACAAAAAATCTATTCAGTCATGATGTGTAACTACCTTCTCACTGCTACATTTACATGTCAGTAGAGTCTGCACCCCAAACCTTTGTACACAGCTGTGCTGACTTTAGCATCTCTTCTCAGACAGCATAATAATTACACTGGCAGAAGTCTGTTAATCCAGGAGGGAATTGATCTGTAAAACTGTATAATTAGCTTCGGCAGAACAGGGACATCGATACAGGAACGTCAAATGAGAAAAGGTTGCGAACTCCAACCTTAGCTCTGCATCTTCCCTATTTTAGAAGGATAAGGCTCCTTTGCTCTAGCAACACTGGGGTCACAAACACACAACATAAATCCAAATTCAGCCAGACTCCTCTTTACTTCCAGAAGCCACTGCCTGCCTGGCAGTTCCCAGCACTGGACCTGCAGCTGCTGCACAAGTGGCCTCTTCAGAGCATTCCCCTTAGGGATTACTCTGCTGCCAGTCTTCTGCTGGAAAGGCAACAGCCATTTATCCTGCCTACGTTTCGGCTGTAAACCATGAAAAGATAATCTCATGGAAAAAGACATTAGTATCTGATAAATACATATCTGGAGTCAGGCTCTTCCTTTTTAAAATTTCAAAAAGTCGATAGAGCAAAAATTACTTACATGCTTTACTGAAAGGAAATACCACACAAAAACCAAAGGTGCTTAGCAGCTTCTTCAGAATAATGACAGTTTCATAGCAGTTACTAGCTTGTCTTTTTAAAAGATTAATCACTATTGGCTTTTTTCAATTTTTTTATGAAAGAAAAAGTTAATCAAGATCATTTAGAAAGCCAGCCAATGGGTGAAATAAAGCTTTAACTGTATTTTAACATAAACAAATGCTGAGGATCAGCTCAAATTATAATTTTTAACATTCATAAACTGGGATTAATAATGAAAGTTGTGTACTATAAGACACTTTCAGGACTCTCATACCTCAAAACCTATGAAGCATAATAAGCAAATAAAAGAAAGCAACAGCAACTAGGCACGTGGGTTGGCAACAGCAACAACAGCAAACCAGTAGCATCAGCATCAAATTGTTTGGCACCAACAAAGATTTTGGCCAGGGCTGAAGGTGATAAGGTAATAGAGCTTCTTGAAAAGAAATCAGTACCTGAAACCAAAGACGATCATTGAATTACAAAAACTGTCCCTTTTTTTTTTTTGCCACTCGATTTTTAATGAACAAAATGTTCACTGCACAAGTTAGAAATGCTGCCAATGCCTTTTAAGTGGGGTTTGCTGGTTATTAATGGTATATTCCTCTAAAAGCATGGTAAGAAATAAAAGAATGAAAAATCATCAGTTCAAAAGGAAAAACAAGAACCATGCTGTTTATCAACTACCATTCTTTAAAGTCCTACAGTTTAAAGGTTTTGGGGAAAAAAACAACAAACAGCAAAAAAAAAACCCAAAAAACCAAACCCAGGAAAGAAACCAAAAAGCAAATCAAGGCATTTTAACAGTGCATCAGGAGAATTTAAGTGTTCATACTCTACCAAATCTAGTTTCTTGCTCTACATCTTTAAGAAGTTACAAGTGAAGACCATAATTCAAGATCTTTGCTTATATTTCTTAATTAACATACATACTTTGGCAGTTTTGTAAATTGGCTTCAATTCAGCAAAATATTAACCATATGCCTGAAACTAAGAACATTTTATACCTTCTTGAAGTCAACTGGAAATAGAAAAATGCATATATGTTAAAAATTAAACATATGCTCTAGTGATATGCCCAATCCAGAGCCTTGGTGCTAAAAGGTCTTAAATAATTCATGTTTGAAACCATTTTGAAATTCATTGTATGAAAGGCAGTATGTAAAAAAAATACTGGTTTTATCCTAATTTAAGCCACCAAGACGTCAGAATATAAACATATTTTTTAAACTAGACGATTGAACAAACACCTTATCACTTGCCCAAGGCATAACCTCACACATTTGACCATAATACCAATGCCTAATACTGAAAAAAAGCACATTATTTTCATACTCTCAGCTCTTGGATAAATGATGTATTTCCTCATTCTGCAGAGGAGATCCAAAAACTAATGAGGTCACCAGCCTCATCATTCATTTGATAGGCTTAAGACACTTACACATGTATCAGCTAGGGGTTTTTTATTTTTATATTGATATAAATATATATAGAAAATAAATATATGGTGTTGTTTTTTTTTTTATACTTTGTATATACACACATCTTTCTCTGGTGCCTCCTGCCAGCAAATAGGAATTCATAAAGCCACGCTTCCCCCGAGACCATTTGCCTGGCACTTGAGGGAGCATCTCCAGCTAGGTCAGAAACAGGCTATACGATTACTGGGTTGTATTTTTCACCAGTGACACGCTACAGCAGC
>NW_009225220.1:0-16149 GCF_000690835.1 Fulmarus glacialis
TGATCTAGTTGAAGATGTCCCTGCCCATATTCTATGACTCTATGATTCTATGATAAAGACAACACCCAGTGACAAAGCAGAATACACTGCATTACACTGCAAAAGAACAGATAACTCCATGAACTCCAGTGCGGAAGAGAATTCTCCTTGCAGATGATTAACATGTGAATGTCTGCAGCATGGGACCTGGGAATGGTCAAGGCTTGTCTGCGTTTTTCATAAGCAGCCTACAGTCACTACATATTACTGACTTTTTTGTCTTGTACGAGTACCTCAGGTCTCAAGGCAGGCTGGAGGGTCTCTATTTTGCTATTCAGGTATATAATGTCTGTTGTAGACAATGTATATTTTAAGTGGACCAACTATAAAAAAGCTGGAAAGAAGATAGATATGAAGCCAAATGATCAAAACCAACCAGAACAGAGCCCTGCTTTTGGCAGAAGTGCCAGCAAGACAGGCCACGGTAGTAGTCTGGCAGAGGATTGGGCCAGGGTAAACTCTGTTTATGCTTAAATGTCTGCCTTACAACTAACCTGTTAATGGTAACATGGTTCCCATGGTGACAGCAACATCTAATTGCCAGGCGCCGTGGTAATTTCAGCCAATCAGAAACAGATATTCTGCACCCACCCCCTATGATTGATGTGCAGCAGGGAGGTCACGCACATGTCAAATATATCTATGACTAAATGTGCTTTGGTAGCCAAGCCTAGTTAGTCTCTGTGCTCTCAATTTGGTTTCAAACTGCAATGACCATATAAAGTAGTAACAACCATGTTCCAAAAGTGAATCCATGTAGCAGCAGGCAGCACATGGCAGCAGAAAGGGGAGATACCAATGAGCATATAGGTATATATCTCAAACCAAAAAATAAATCCCAAGAAAAGCAGAATTTTAAAAACTTGTTATCACTAGGCAGAAATAGCAGCCATTCCCTGCTTGCCAGCTCAACTTTCCCTGATAATGGTTTTTCTTGTCCAGATTTATGTCAATATTAATACTCATTAATTTGATAAACCTGTGATTTCCAGGCTCTTAAAACCAGATTGCACCGAAATAGTACATACTAGCCAACAAAAAAGAGTGTTAGCAGAACACTGAAATCATTAATTGGCTTCTGCTACCCTATATTCCTGTTTCCCTCCATTTCCAGCTTCTTCTTCAAAATATCCTTTGGCTGTTCTTTTCCACTTGTCTGTCTTTTATTGAGATTTTGTCCCTCAGAGCTTAATTTTTTCTTCTCTCTGCCATCTCAGGCTATATGGTTTCTACTGTGATGATGACTCACAAATCTATTTCCTCAACTTTGATTTCATTTTCATCCACTATTTCCTGACACATTATCTGGGCTGTCCATTTAATTGTCAAGACTCATAATTTGAAAAGTTGAACTTTTTCTCTTTTTTTCCCAACCGTATTCCATTTTCTTCTTCCCTGTTCTACTCAAACTATCAGACAGCCATTTGGTCTGTCACTCAGACGCACTGCACTAGAGTGATTATTATCCACTCCTTCCTTCTCTTCAGCCTCCTTAAGGCTCAATTGGTTCTTTTTTACACCATACACTGGAAAAATCTTTCCTTTAGATACCCACAGGTAAAAATGGAAGTGTCCTATACCAGTGTCTTCTGAGTCATAATGACAATGTGCCTAGAGGTATTCCCTGAAAAAAATACCCTTTGAAGGGTTTTTAAACTTATGTATGATATTCTGTACGTGATTAAACCTTTAATATTTATTTTAAAAAAAGAAATAATGGGTAGCATACAGGTTTATTGAATCAGTATAATTTTTAGAGTAGAGATTTTAGATTCTTGCAGAATCTTGATGTTTCATCCTGACTCAGATGTATCTTTTTATCAAATGTGCCATTTTATTTCATCTCCCTCCCTGCCTGTCCATTCACAACTGTGACAAAAGCTTTTTACTTAGAAGCAACAGACTGCGTCTCTCTTTTTTTTTTTTTTTTTTTTTTTTAAATGTATAGGTCCTTTAGCAGTTACATATCACCTCCTGTAATGCATTCAAGTTTCATATGTCGGTACAGAAAAAAAAGAAAATTAACTTAATGGATTCAGGGAGGATAAAGTGGACTGTAGAAAAATAATATTGCAGAGGTTTTTTTAGCAGATTACAAGCTTGACAAAATATACTTTGTCTTGATGATCTTTAACAAATAGATTTTTAGATTTTCAAAATAAGTGAATATTTCTAATCCAGCAATACCTGTAGTCCAGTGGGATTTAATATAATTTTTGGATGTTGCATGTATAGAAACAGGCATTAATTCCCCCTGCAGTTCTAATAACTGTAAAGAACTGTAACTCATCTTCTGTCACAGAATCCTGGATACTGTGCAAAATATATGACCTGGCCCTTATTCTAGATTTGCACATTCATCTGAGTCTACACATTCAACATTCATAACAACTGTAACATAAAGTTTCTCTTTTCATACAGCTAAAATCATCAAGTACTTTGTGTCTTTATGACAGCTGTCCTTCTTTGACTCTGACACTCTTGCACTATCTACATGCTTTAAAATTTGTTTTATTTTTCACAGTACTACTTAGATAATATCATTCTTCCTTGGCTTCTTGTTCTCCAAGATATTGGAAGCAAACTACCCATTTTCCATTAAGGGAACCTACCATTTGCCGTATGGGATAAAGACGTTGACATTTAACTTTCCTGTGTCAATGAAAGCAGCCTTTATTGCTCTCTCATTAGCTTTTCAAAAATCTTTTTTATTTTCATCTGTTGTTTATAGAAACATCTGCACATGTCCGCTGAAACGGTTTATTATAATATATAACAAAAAAGTTTGTTAAGAGACACATGAAAGCCTTGCAACAGATAGGAAGTGGACCTAGTAAGACTATTACTAAGCTAGACAATTACATGCTAAACAGTGTTATCAAATTGTTTATTTGTGTAAACATTGTGGATCTGTTGCATCTATTTATCTCTTACTCTGTTCTTGCAAAGGTCATCATTTTGCAATGTATCGTTAGAATAGCACAAAAATGTGTACTTATGTTATTGCTACTCCCCATTCCTGTTATTAATAATAATCATAACAGCAATAGTAAAAACGTGAATTGACATTTTAAGCCTCATTGTTTAGTATGATTCAAAGTATGAAATAAGAGATGATTCACCTTGATACCTTTCAAGTCCTGGTACCACTGTAGTTTAGAAGAAGGAAAATATGCAATTTAGTTGGTAGGAAAACAAAATAACCATTCTTTAGAAAAATGTCATTACTCCAACATTTGTCTCAGCTTGAAACACGAATGATTCACATTCTATGTTAAAAAATTATAATATAGTAAAAAAAAAAGATATATGGAATATTAGATGTCTCCTACTGTATAAAATAATGTGGAACAATACCGTTAAGTGATGCATTTTTTCTTCCTTAAAATGAAACATTTACCATTTCAAATTGGGATCATAAAATAATTTACTTTGATAATTTTTTTTCTGAATGTATTCAAAATGAACATGTTCTTATAAAACGTATTTTCTGATAAAATCTTTCAATAAAAATGCGCACTATTGTGTACGTGTCTAGTAAAAAAATCATAATTAAAAAAAAAAAACCAAAAAACTTTAGTATCAACTTAGATAAATCAATCAATTTGGAGAAAATTTCTATTTTTCTTGAGCTGAACATCTACATATATATCTCTGTCCCAGAAATTGTCTTTTAGGTAAATTTTCACAAAACAATTAGTGTGAAATTTAGTACTTCAGACAAATACACCATTGATTCTGTACAGTGGCCATGGGATCACAATTTGAAGTAGCTCACCAGCTGCAAAATTTGTTTTCAAATTACAGGGATGATATTGTTGAGATCACCATGTTGAAACAGCAATTGTTAACACTATAGAACTATGCTCTGAAACAAACTAGATTCATTCTTTCATCTAATCATTGTAGACACTGTCATTTGTTTCATAAAAATCATTTCACATTAAGTACTTCAGCAAGTCCATAAAGAGGAAAAAGAATTCATTTTCATGAATGAAAATGCATTTTATACATATATGAAACATATATGTGTGTGTATATATATTATATACATATGTGAGACATATACATACACACAGGTATGTATATATGTATTCTTTTGATATTTTAAAGCTAGCATACAATGAAATTAAATTAAATTTTGCTTCCATTTCTGTTTACTATACTGTAGCTATCTCAGATTCTTTTCTAATTCTTACCTAGGTTCTGGGAGCTTAGCTGGGACATTCTTATTTGATTCTTTCTTATTAAGTTGTGCAGCAAAGTGTGATCCAAGAGAAAAAAGTCCCAGCCTATCAGGCTTGGCTATTGAAAAAGAGGGAGAGAAAAGAGAGGTTGCATTAGTGAGAGCTAGCAGTTTACTTTCAAGGTAAATTGCTTGCATTCAGAGCTGAAAATATTCCCATGAGACTGTCACCTCTGCAAACAGTGTGTTTCAGGCTGGTAGATTTCATGACATTATGTTACATTCTATGCAGTCACATGCCAAAAATAAATCATGCCTAATTAATTCAGTGCTTTGTAGATACAGTAATCTGGAAATGCTTATGACAACAGCCCCTGGCCAGGATATCCAGAAACACGTTTTTGTCAATATGGCTTGCAGAATTTGTCCCAAAAACTAGACTGCAAAATGACATATGAGGAAATAAAATTTCTACAAGTGACCTTGAACCTTTGTATTTTGCTTTTGAACCTTCTTTTCCTCTATAAAAAGAGTATTAGAAGTATTATTCCTATTTTGTATAACATTTCACTATATTATTCTGTTTAAATGGTTAAAGAGCACAGGAACTTGATGGAAGTAAAGATTGTATTAGAACTTTCTGCTTCTGAAGCTTCATACATGCTTCTTGTATACATTTTCATGCTACCTTGAAATGTATCCTCCCTTCCTTTCATGCTATCCCTTTTTCTTTTTATTTTAATCAGTTTACACCAGATCATTTCTCTGACCCAGTTTACAGTGCAAAACCAAAGATTATTTTTTTCTAGTAGAATGGAGGGCCAAAAAAAAGGTCAGTGTGCAACTGGCAATGAACAGCTAAGGAGAGGTGTGTGTCATACCGATAGAAAAGGGTGAGGAATCATGTCATGAGAAAATGCTAGTCTTGACTTTATGGAGTTCAATAAACATAAAGATGACAATGTTCCAAATAATTTTCAATCCCAGATCTTTATGCAAAATAGGCTTACTTGAAAAAAATGCAGAATGTGAACAAGAATTTAGTTCTGTCTGTGCTGCCTAATTCCAGAAAGCACACACCAGCAGAATTTTGACAAACATTTAGACAATCACTTGCAAAGCAGGACCCTGAACCTTTTGTACAGTTTGAACCTCTGCATGAAAGGAGACCTTTACAGTATACAGAATACATGACAAGCACAGGAAAGAAGATGTGAAATAAAAAGAATTTCCATGGCACCTACTTTAATTTCTTGTTAATTCATATCAATTAACACCAATGCTTGCTGAGAATACAAATGACTATAATTTGCTTATAAAGTAATGTATTCCTTTGTGCATGGAGTATGTACCTCTGACTGCTCTGCATTTTATTATATTTCCACTCTAACTTGCAACAAACAAAACTTCATTTTGTCACCATTTCATTTGATGCAATGACTCCTTTGCCTTTTGCTCTTGGAATTAGTCACTTGAAATCCTCCTTGGAATTACATCTCTTGCTCTGCTGCATACTGTGCAAGAACACCTGTCTTGCCAAGAAAATAATAGTAGTCAAGGGCAATTTTCAGGATGATGGGGGTCTGGCCAATTAGAATAAATTGCAAAAAACCTTAAAACCTCAAAAAATAATTTTAAAGAGATGTTTATACAAAAAATACTGGTTGGAACCTCAATGACAAGTATCACATCTGATTTTTTAAATTTTTGATTCAGAGGACAAAATCTTCCAATTATTAATGAAATAGATTTAACTATTTATTTGAACTCCTTTATTCATCTTTCTCATCCTTTCTGAGAGCGCAGGAAGGGAACTTATATGAACAAGTAGCTGATAGGATTGAAAAGTAATTGTTTTGCTTTATGGTTCAATAGGCATCCTCCATTTCACAAAGGCAGGTACAGAGCTAAAAATGGCTTCTAATAAACATTGAGATCTGACCAGTGCATTAGAGGTATGTTAAGTTAGCAGTAACTACATGATAAATACAAATTGTCTTTCTTTTGAAAAATAACATAATAAAAAAATACAAGATTTAAAAAAACATCAATAAATATTATTTGCAGTGAGGTGAGTCAATACGTAGAAATTGTGCCACTATTTCAAGACGCTAAAAGTCTCATTCCATTCTTTTTATGTTTTGAACACAACACAATTCAACCATCACTGAAGATCCTGAAAAAGCGAAGGACCACTTAGTTGAAAAACTGTTTATTTATAAGCAAACTTATGCATTAACAATGTATTTCTACAACTGAAGCTAATACTTGGAACAGCATGATCTGAATTCAGATAAAAAAATTAATGGCACTAATAGATGATTCATACTGTCAATACATAGAGGGTACTCATCCATTTTTATGCTTGTGGATCCCTCAGCAATGTTTGACATTGTGGTTGCTAGGTCATTTAGGAGAAGTGTCAAGTTCAAAGGAGAACATTAATATTATTTGATTTATTTTGGGGTTCAGTATTTGTGTCCACACTGTGGGATAAGTGTGTAATTTTCTTTGTGCCTTACAATTTTGTTTCTCTGATCATCCAGCCAGGGTACTTTTCACAATATGGCTCCTTTCCAAGGGCTCCTTTCCAAAGGATCCTTTCCAATGGCTCACAGAAGCTGTTTTCCAACAGAAAGTGCACATCCAGGTTTAATATTTGTCTTCAGCAAGACGTGAAACTGGGAAGTGTTGAACCCCGGGTCTGTGTTGTATACCATGGCATACATACAAGTTCAAATTTACACTCAACCAATAATTTCAGATTGCTTTTATTCACATTTTCCCACAGTTTTCCCATCTCCTGACTATCCACTCTGTACACACATTAGTTCGAAATCGGTCTGTATATCGACTTGGGCTGCACTATGTAGTCCGAGTCCTTTGAGAAGGAAATGGGAGATTGACAGACTTGTTTGTCATTCCCAATCCTTCCTAGAGCTGGGAGGAAATGGTCTCCTGAATGAAGAATAACTGGATGAAATTCAGCCTGAGAAATGCAGAGATGAAGAGGAGAGCTTTGGAAACCTCACACTGATAGTGAAACCTTGTTTGTTTCAAGCACAAAATCACAATTAGCCAGTTCAGTGCATTCTTTTCAGAATACACATGTATTCCTTGGTGATCATAATGTCCTACATATTCCATCATTTCTAGCTGGCTACAAGTCTTCATCCTAGCCAGCAATATACCTCCAACCCATCCAGCTTCAACCAGTCCAGTATATCTTCCTAGCAACCCAAACAACTAGAAATATACTGTTGTTTTTTTCTTCCTATTCTCTGCTTTCCACACAATTTTAAGTCAAGTTATAAAGGTTCTTACTGCCATGGTGCTCTCTGTTCTGTGACTAAGATAGGTAAAAACAGAATCACAGAAACACAGAATGGTTGAGGTTAGAAGGGACCTCTGGAGGGTCATCTGGTCCAACCCCACCTACTCAAGCACGGCCACCTAGAGCCAGTTGTCCAGGACCATGTCCAGACAGCTTTTCAATATCTCCAAGGAGGGAGACTCCACAACATTCACAGGCAACCTGTGCCAGTGCTCAGTCACCCTTACAGTGAAAAAGTGTTTCCTGATGTTCAGACAGAACCTCCTGTGTTTCACTTTGTGCCTATTGCCTCTGGTCTGTCACTGGGCACCACTGAAAAGAGTCTGGCTCCATCTTCTTTAGATCCTCCCTTCAGATATTTATAGACATTGATGAGATCCCTCCTGAGCCTTGTCTTCTCCAGGCTAAACAGTCCCAGCTGTCTCAACCTTTTCTCATAGAAGCTCCAGCCCCTTTGTTGGACTCCAGGTATGACCTCACCATTGAGATAAAAGCAAACTTCTTTGCCACAGCTGTGGTCAGTCACATCCTACATTATTCCCTGAGCTTCATGGGCTATGGCCCTTGTCCATCTCCTCTGAGCTTTCTTCCATTTTAGGATTTTATTCAGTGAGTCACGTTCTACTTCTAGGGGTTTAGTCAGTCACAGGGGGTCCCTTTGGATTGCAGCACGGCCCTCTGGCATATCAGCCACTCCTTCCAGTTACGTGTCATCAGAAAACTTGCTGAGGGTACATTCTGCCCCATCACCCAGATCATTAATGAAGATGTCAAACAGAACTGGAACCAGTATTGACTGCTGGAGTACACCGCTAGTCACTTGCATCCAACTAGACTTTGCACCACTGATCACTACCCTCTGGGCCCAGCCATTCAGCCAGTTTTCCATCCACCTCACTCTCTGATTATCCAGGCTGTACATCAACAGTTTCTCTATGAGGATCATATGAGAGACAGCGCCGAAAACCTTAGAATCATAGAATTCTACCTTACTGAAGTCTAGGTAGACAGTATCCACTCCTGTCCCCTCATCTATCAAGCCTGTCATTTCATCATAGAAGGCTATGAAGTTGGTCAAACATGATTTCCCCTTTGTGAATTTATGCTGGTTATAGACCGGTAGTGCTGGTCATAGACTTAAGGAATCATGGACAAATTAAGGTTGGAAGATATCTCTGGACGTTATCCGGTCTAATGTCTAGTTCAAAGCCAGATTACCTTCAAAGCTGGATCAGGAACAGTTGGCTGGTGGCCTTGCTCATCTGTGTTTAGAAAATATTCAAGGATGGAGCTATTACTAGCCTTCATGGAAAAGCACTCTAGTGCTTAGCCATTCTTCTTGTGAAGAACTGGAATTTCCTTTATTACAACTTATGACTGTGTTCTTGCGTCCTCTTCTGTGCACCTCTGTGGCAAGTCTAACCCTTTCTGTATTATAACCCTCTAGGTGGTAGAAGGCCATGATTAGATCTTCCTTGAGCCTTCTTATATCCAGTCTAACCCAGTTCGCTCAATCTCTCCTCCTATGAAATGTGTTTCAGCTCCCTAACCAACTTATGCATTGAGGGGCCCACAACTGGAGATACTGCTCTAAGTGAGATGCCACAAGTACTGAATGAAGAGAAATAATGCCTTCCCTTTACCTGCAATGTATGCTTTTTGTAATATAGCTCTCTAAGCAGTTGGTTTTCACCACCAAAAGCATGCACTGCTGACTCATGTCTGACTCACAGCCTTCTAGGACATCCATGTTCTTTTTTGCAGAGACTGATCATCGAGTCAGCCCTCAGTCTGTACTGTTGCAAGTTATTCTGTCTTACCTGCAGGACTTGGAATTTTTCTTTGCTACTTCAAAAAAAATGGGGGGAAATAAAAAATCTGAAGCAATGGGAAAGTATACTGAAAAATAAGGAAAAGTTCAAAACAAGTAAAAGAGCAAACAAAGAGATAAGCTACTGAATATATGAACTAATGAGAACAGAGAATAAAAATTAAAAACACCTGGGATGATTTCAGGAAAGGAAAAGAAATAATTGAGTGTATTCTGTCTAGACTCTAGACTGTCTAGACTGTATTTCCTGTTCCTGAAAGGAAAAAAAATGAGAAAAGAAGAAAAAAAGCCAAAAAAGAGAAGTCTTATTGTTATTCTGCTTGAAAGAAAGTGGTAGAAGATGGGACAAGTAACAAACCATGGAGAAGTCATACTGCAAGAAAGGAAATGGCTGAAGTGAAAGAATGGAAAAATATAACTAGGAGGAAAAAGAAAGGAAAAACTTTAGGAAAAGGTGGATTTAACATTCAGATTACTGACACAAGATGTGTTTGACTTTTAAATTACTGAGTTTACATTTTCATTATCTCTGCATTGTAGTTAGATCTAAGCGAAATTTTACATTTTCAAATGCTTTGATCAATCCATCAGGTTAACCTTTTTATGAATCCAAAGAAAAACAATTGCCTTTGTTAAAAATGTATTTTTCTGTATTTGTACACTGTAACCACCAACAAGGAGCTAACAAGGTGCTGGAGTTAGTCATGGATATTTTTGAGGAAGTACTTTTTGAAGTCTACAGCAGTTTAGATTTCATTCAATATGGTCTTTATTAAATTACATTGAGCACATGTTGAATGCTTTGTATCACGTTTAGGTAGTCCCAATGTTGTGAACAATATCAAGGCAGATGATATTTAGATTTTATATGCACTGATGATATATATGATTTTTATTTGCTTGTTTTTGCAAGTGCAGAGGTTAGGAATGCAGCCAGGTAAATTTCTTCTTTATACTTTTTCTTCTCTTAATTCCTCTAAATAACACAGAAGAAATAAAAAACAAACCTACAAAATCCTTGGATGTTTGGAGGAAAATAACTATGTTAAGAGTACATTATGGTTAAACAGTCTGGCATTTGCAGCAAGCAAGCTTATGAACCTGCCAGCCTTTAAGTTACAACCCAGCTTGAATTTACATTACCTTGAAGCGTTTCTCAGACAATACTAGTTCTATAATTTGGGGGGTGGGCTATAATAAAGAATATACCCATGCAACATTATGCAATATTGTGTTTCCTTCTGTCTAGTAGGGTCTATAAAAGTTACTTATTTGAAAGAACATTGCAACCATATTTAAATAACAGTCTAGTTTCAAAGATTGAACAGTTCTGAAAACTTGCTGGAAAAACCAAAGGTTGTCCAAGGTTACAACTAAATTAGTTTAGACTCAGTACCTGAACTGAAGTTTTGAAAGTTCACACTGCATATACATCGCTAGGTAATTTCTTTTCTACTGTTATATAAGTTAGCAATCAGACTAATATAAGAATTACTTAATTTAATTTATCTATCTTGGTTTCTTTAATTTACATCCCAAGCCTTTCATTTTGCACTCGGGGGGGGGGCGAAGAGAGAGAGAAAAAGAAATAAGCTGAGCAAATAAACAACTATGTTCTTAGTAGTCTCTGCTTTCTTTCTTTTCTTTTTATCATTGTGGTGGGTTGGCCTTGGCTGGCTGCCAGATGCCCACCAAGCTGCTCTCTCACTCCCCATCCTCAACAGGACAGTACGAGAAAATAAGATGAAAAAGCTTGTGGGTTTAGATAAATAGAGGGAGATTGCCTACATGGGCAAAACAGACTTAACTTGCAGAAAATTAATTTCATTTATTGCCAATTAAAAGTGTAGGATAGTGAGAAACAAAGACAAAAGTAATACAATACCTTCCCCCCACCCCTTTTCCAGGCTCAACCTCCCTCCTTCATTCCCAACCCCTCTACCTCCTCCCCCATGGGCAGTGCAGAGGGATAGGAAATGGGTGTTTGGGGTCAGTCCATAACATTTCCTCTCTGTCGTTCCTTCTCCTCACGTGTTTCCCCTGCTCCAGCATGGGTCCTTCCCACACACTGCAGTCCTTCAGGAAACATCCACCTCCTCCACCACGGGGTGCTCCATGGGCTGTAGCATGGATATCTGCTCCACCGTGGTCCTCTCCAGGGACTGCAGAGGAATGTCTGCTCTGGCACCTGAAGCACCGCCTCTCCTCCTCCTTCTTCTCTGACCTGGAACCAGCTGTGTCCATCATGGGGCAGCCACTGCCTCTTCTCACAGAGGCCACCCCTGAAGCCCGCTGCTACCAACACCTGGGCACCTGCACCCAAATCAATCAACATATTAAAGTGGAAAAAATTCTTATTAAAATCTAAGACTAGACAAACAAATAAGATAAGATATTGGTACTATGATGGCAAAGCAGGACAAAATTTGGATTACAGTCAAACTGGATCCCACTGACCTCCACAGATGAATTTTTTCTCTGCTTTTTGCAATTCTGTTAAAATAGATCTAACGCAATGATAGCCGCAATAAAAGTACCCAGTTAGAGTCTAATTAATCAACAAAGGGAAAGGATAAGATTCATTGCCTTTATCAATAACTATTTAAAACTTAAAACCTTAAAAAGAAAACTAATCACACAGACTCCTTATGTAGTTTGTGGAAAAAAGAAGGACGGAAAAAAGAAGGACAGAAAAAAAACAATTCAGAGATATGAGATTGCTCACCCTTTAAAGCTGACCCCTCTTGTTACGTTGATTACAAGTAAGACCTTGATTAGTAAAGCCTTACTAGTTAGATGCCTAACTAGCCTAAATATCTATTCTGCTGGCTGCTATTAATTGAGATTAATCCTGACTGAAAGGTCCAATTTCAACATCAGTGAATCTGATTATTCATATTCTAATATACTTTATGACTATTACCATGCCAAGATATTCTGTTCATATTGTTCTTTCTTTTTTTTTCTTTTTTTTTTCCTTGTCTCTTTTTAGTTGTTTCATTCATTTTTCTTCAGCTGTAAAATACTTGATAAGGACTATCTTCCTCATTATTAATTGTGCTGTTCTTACAACAAGGACATGTTAGTCCCTGATCAAACATGTGGAGTCTCCCCAAGATACAAATAATAAATTTTACTGAATCTCCATACATAGAGTCTGACAAATATAAGTGGCAGGTATTTCTTTTATGTTTCTCATCAGCAAGAAACCAACTTTTTCAGGTACTGCCTTGTACTTTTGTTTAGACTGAATGCTAATGTTGTATTTATTTATTTATTTATTTATTTATTTATCTATCACTATCATGATAAAAAACATTGCATTGTGGATACAATACAACACAATTAATGAAAAATTTCTTCTTCCGTTCAGCACAAAAACATGATTGTAGGAAGTTAAATGTCAGTCTTTCAAGAGCTTTAAGGATTTTATTTAGTGAACAACCCAACATTAGCATACCTGACTTGCTTGAGACTTTAAATCTTG
The DNA here is from genome assembly GCF_000690835.1 of Fulmarus glacialis. Classification (NCBI taxonomy): domain Eukaryota; kingdom Metazoa; phylum Chordata; class Aves; order Procellariiformes; family Procellariidae; genus Fulmarus; species Fulmarus glacialis. Next base: position 12,878 of record NW_009225220.1, read on the forward strand.
TGACTTTAGACCTTATGAATTTAGATCCCTTCCTATAGCAATATAACTGCTTACAAGAACTGTTCTGGGGAACTCACTTGTAACTGAAAGAGATTCATATGTCATTTCCTTTCATAACCTATCTTTTCACCAAAATGTTTGCTGGTTGATCTTTTTTAGGTTTTATTTTTATTCTATGTTTTATTGCAAGATACTGTTAGGCACAATCTAAGTTTGAGATCAAGTAGAATGATATGTATATGTTTCTGGTGAGAAATCAATCTACAAATTTGATTGATAGAATCTTTTCTTGAGTGCTGAACACTTCTTTTTCTTTTCTATTACTTCGTGTACTGCAAACTCAATTTAATATCTGATGCATTGAACAGTACACAAATTCAACACAGTTCCTTCAGTTGAAAGCTTTGGCAGAGCCTGCTTTAAAATGCATCCAATAACAAGCTTATATTATCTAACTTTATGCAACGTAGATTTAGTGTGTATATGTTTCTAACATGATTCAGTTCATTGCTTTTTTCCTTAGTTCTGTTTGAAGGTGTCGAACGTTTTGCATCGGAAGTAAATTAAATAAATACTGTGCCATTTTAGTTATTCGTTGTCTGTATTAGTGAGAAAAGTAAGGCAATTTGATATAATCTGCCTGGAGATCTTTCAGTGATTAAGGCAAAAAACATTTATAATGAAACTAAATGAGATTTTTTAAGTGAACAAAACTAGTTTTTCATAATAGCATAAGAATTAAAATTTCACAGCATGATCCTGCTACACAGATGCCAAGAACTTGTATGGATTATTAAAACACAAATGAACTTTTAAGAAGCTATAATGGTCTACACAGTACAAAAATGTTTAAATGAAAATAGTAAATTAAATTTAAAAGCATTACTTCATGAACTTCAAAGCTAAGGATGCAGCCAAGTTAAAAGATTTTGAGAGTTTATTACATCTGAAATAAGCTACCAAGTAATTTCATTCTCAAAATCTGTGATGTGGGGAACTGCTCTTTGCAGAGGGTGAATAAGGACTCTACATGCTCTTTTCCACCTCACCTGGAGTTGTAAGCCCAGGTTGTTAACAAGGATAGAGAGTTTGTCCCTAGTAGTTTCCTCCTTCATACAAGCAGTTAGGAAGTGGATGAGGTGAGGAATGAGTCGTACCCTACTACAAAAGGGGTAGTAACTTATTATTACTAAAGGTCAGCATTACTGTTAATCCCAGGTTGCTCTATTCTATACTGTATAGGTGCTTACATGACCTCATCACCCAGAATCTAAAAATAGGACTCGGCACCTAAAAGCTTTTAAATGAGGATTTTGACATATAAGGTATGTCTACAATGCATTAAGAACTAATCATGATCTTGAGTGAGATCAGTTGCCCACACATTAGGTGTCTAATGCCTTTCAAGTTGTCATAGAGCTGGCAACCTGTCCACGGGAGTGGCAGATATGACAGAAGATCTACAGGAAGCCCATCTGTTATGACAGACAGAAGCCTAGAGCATCTGAAATAGCACTAGACTCCAGTTTCAGGCAACTAAATACTAATTGTAGTCAACAGAGCCACTGGTGTCTGTCCAGTTCCTCCTAATATTGACATTTATATTTGGCAGCTCTTTGAGTGTCATTTTCTGTAAGGTTGATTCTGTTGCAATTTGAAACTTGAGATCAATTTGAAATCAATTTGAGATCAAAGGTGTCATGCTCCATGTGGATGCCTTAGGTACTTTAGGGGTCTCAGATACAACACATTTTAACCCAGTGAATCTAAAACAAGAATCCTGTGATGTTTCCCCCCTGGAAGAAGTTAAAAGCACCTCCACCTGCACTCTGGTAACACCACATAAAAGACGGGACATCTGGCAGCAGTATGGGCCCACTCGTGTAATAACAGCACTCGTGGGCAGAGTAAGTTCCAGTGCCTCAGTCAATAAGAATTCTTACCTCTTCACAACTAGTGACAAGAGAAAGGGAAAAGAGAAAGAAAATGTGGTAATGAATGGAAAATATGCCAACCCCTACAGAAAAACAAACAAACAAGAAAAACAAAATTAAGTAGAAGAAAGTAATGATGAAAAGGCACAGGAATTACTGCCTCCTCTTTTCCAAGTTCATATATCTTCTAATAGTACCAGTTTCATCAAAGCCATATCCAAATTATTGAAAAGTGTTTAAAGTGATACTGTTGCTTATGTTTCTCTGATAAAATCTCCAGGTTTTTTATTTCCTTGAATAAGAATTTGGAAACGACTTGTTTTGGCACAGAATGAAGTCAAATGAAGATAGTATGAGGGCTGAGCATGAAATACTGGTCTGCAAATTATTTTAACTTAGTAGGAGCTATCAGGAGTGCAGCAATGCCCCAAATTGACAAAGGTCTGGATAACCATAAGGAAACGTTAATGTTCTGCATACCAAATATGCACATTCATGCACGCACCACAGTTACAAAATGTGCCAGTATGACATTTGCTTTTGGGAGAGAGGGATGGGCTAATAAGCTTAAATGTATTAGGTAGGATGCCAAACTACAAATAGGATTTTGCTTTATTGAGAGGATTTATGTCTATACTACTTTTCATGATTTTTCCCCATTTCATATTTATAAATTACTTTAATTTTATATAGCTATTTATTTTTAATCTGTTCTAATAAATCCCTCTATAAGCTGTATATAGTTTATAATGTTGTTGGTATCTGAAACAAAAAGCTGATACTTGGTTGTTGGTTTCCAAACCATTATTACTTTCTCTGTGTATGAGTTTTTCTGGTTTACACCTTTAAAATGATTGTCATGTAAAGAACGATATGACATGATACATGTAATTAGCAAGATAAAATTAACATAAGTTGATGCTGACTATATTGTCTTTATGTAATGTTTAGATTCATATCAACCCATTTCTCAAGACGCATTGAATTCCAGCTGCTTTTAGACATTGTTCCAACTAAAAAATATCATGTTTGATACACATTGTTCATTATTTAACGCTTCATCTTCTACTGTTTTGGCAATTGTTTGAAGATTTTTGGTAAAGTAAAAAAATGTTATTACTGTTTAACTTATATATTTTTGTCATATGTAACTAACCTCAAAATCTACTTTTATATATATCAAAATGAAAATTATTATATTCTCTCATGGGGAAAAGGTTTTCTAATTGCTCTTTTAGAACCATAGAATCACAGAATAGTTTGAATTGGAAGGGACCTTTAAAGGTCACGTAGTTCAACACCCCCTGCAATGGGCAGGGACATCGTCAACTAGATCAG
>NW_009225221.1:0-842 GCF_000690835.1 Fulmarus glacialis
GAGGTTTTTTTGCTACTGTTATCTAAATTCAATTCTTTTTAAACCAATCTTAAATTCAAATAAAGTACTTCCTGACCTCTGTTACACCATCACTCTTAGCCTTATGGCTGAGGTTCTTTAAATTGTCTCTTTTTTTTCTCTATTTGACAAATGTTGGTAAATAATAAATAAGATAACTCTTGTCTGTTAAAGGAGATACCAAGTGGTTGAGATGATGACTAGTTCTTTTAAGAACAGCTACCTGTCTGCAAATACATATCTAAAGATTGGAGATGTCAGTTGTTTGGAAGAATTCAGTTAAAGGCATTTTCTATTTCTACACTAATATAGATTTTACAGAACAAAGATATATTTGTAAAAAGGCAGAAATATAGGCATTATTAACAACTGTTTTTTGCAATATTTGATTTTGTTTCCATATGCACAGAGTTATTTTTAAAGCCTTTGCTGCATACTCCTATATACCTATGACTTGCCTTGCCATTTGACCAGCAATGCAAGTGTGTCTTATGCAGGCATACCCTTTATAGAGTAGCATTAATTTAGCCTTGCATGTACACCTTACAGTGAAGCTCCTGTGGCCTGGGTTTCTGCTGCCCCGTGTCTGTGTCCCTGGTTGAACAGACGGATGTTGTAGCTTCACTGCTTTTGCTGTGAATCCAGTGGAGGCCCTACTACTCTTCAGCTGGTGGGAGGCTCGACAGAAACTGTTGTAGAAAACGCGGATGCGTGTGCACACCTGTAACACAACAGAGGTGTAAGAGAGCAATACAGTGTAAAACATGGGCAGTATAACATTAAAGGTAAAACACAGAAGTGGTAATTAGTGCTTCAGGCTCTGT
>NW_009225222.1:0-2983 GCF_000690835.1 Fulmarus glacialis
TTTTCTTCATAGTAGCCAGTGTGAAGCTAGACACTTACTCTGTCTTTCTCTAATCACCAAAGAAGAGCAAACCCCTCCTCAGAAACCATTCTGGCTAATCTCTCTTTTTTTTTTTTTTTTTAAATAAACAGTCTTGCCTATTTCCTGTTAAACAATGTTTTGGCTTCCTTTAGATTTAAAATATTTCTTGCATTACATACCCTACAACAACTTAATCTTGTTCTCATTAAATGGGTAAAGTTTTAGAAGTACCTTACTGTTTATCAAGTGACTCAGGGAACAAATGGTGAGAATGACCAATTTGATTCAGAAAGGAAGGAAAATTGCATTTCCCCTTCCCTCCATTTATACTTTTTTGTCCCTTCTAATTTGCTTTTACCTTTTTTCTCCCAAATAACCTTGTAGAGAAGAGGGATTAAGCTATAAAGTTGACATTTGTCATAGAAATAGACTTACTAAGGAGCAAAGCCTCCTCTTTTGAAAAATAAAATGGCTAACAAATTCAGAAAATCACAGAGTTACAGAAAATTTTTCAGTCTGTTTGTTACTTTGTTTTTCTGTGAAGTTTGTAAAATACACTCATGCAGGAAATAAGGGCTACAGTCACTGTAGAGATGAGCAGAGCTGATAATGTAAGCCTTACTCCTAGCTTACAGCTCCTAAATAGTCACCAATACCCCTTCAGAAGCCTGCTGCTGACACAGAGCTAAGAGAAGGTAGTCTGGGTGTTTCAGCTGAAGCTGAAGCAGTCCATGGCCAGTCATAGCTGCTAAAGACACTCAGCGACCTGGTGTGTTAGCTTGCATTAACAGCAATGAGCTCCGAGGTAAACATTTCTTTCTACTCAGTGAGAGAAAAAAATCCACTTTGAGCTGTTAGCAAATAACTATTTCAGAGTAATTTTTTTTTTCTTCTCACCATCCTGGAGGATTTTTTCTCTAATTCTAGCCCTATAGCAGAATTATACAGCAGCATTGAGGGGAAAAAAAAAGCCCAACAACTTCACAGAATATATTTCAGCCTCTATTGCTGTCTTTGAGGCCCTTACTGTTTGAGAAATAACAATGATGCATATTTATTAGCATCCTACAGCTCCATTTGGTTTGGTTTTTTCCTGTTAAATTTGAGGATAACTTTCCATAGGATTCTGAGAAATATTGCATCTGGATCCAAATGGATTGTTTTGCTCCTAACTTCAAATGTTCCAAATTGGAAAGAATACTGGGCAGCATTAACATGTTCTCTGTTCCATGTAGATTTGTACCTGTCGTGGTTTAACCCCAGCCAGCAACTAAGCACCACGCAGCCGCTCGCTCACTCCCGCCATGGGATGGGGGAGAGAATTGGATGTGTAAAAGTGAGAGAACTCATGGGTGAGATAAAGACAGTTTCCTAGGTAAAGCAAAAGCTGCGCACTCAAGCAAAGCAAAGCAAGGAATTCATTCACTGCTTCCTATCAGCAGACAGGTGTTCAACCACCTTCAGGAAAGCAGGGCTCCATCACGGTTACTTGGGAAGACAAACACCATCACTCCGAACGTCCCCCACTTCCTTCTTCTTCCCCCAGCCTTATAGGCTGAGCATGATGTCATATGGCATGGAATACCCCATTGGCCAGCTGGGTTAGCTGTCCTGGCTATGCACCCTCCCAACTTCTTGTGCACCTGGCAGAGCATGGGAAGCTGAAACGTCCTTGACTAGAATAAACACTACTTAGCAACAACTAAAACATCAGTGTGTTACCAACACTATTCTCATACTAAATCCAAAACATAGCACTATACCAACTACTAGAAAGAAAATTAACTCTATCCCAGCCAAAACCAGAACAGTACCACAAGAAGATTTTTGAAGAGAACAGCTACATTCATGCTCCCAAGGATAAAGTGGAAGGGCTTCTATTGACTGTTGCTGAAGAACTCCCACAGAGTTTCCTAAATAAATAAATAAATATAGTAAAAATGTGCCCTGATTGTGAAGGGCTGAACACGTAACAGCCTTTACACTTCAGGTTAAACACACACTGTGAAACCTCACTTTAAACTCTTGTCTTTGAAAACACTGGCTCCAGATTTCCTGCACTAAACCTTACTGACCAGACATTTGGTCTCATCTGAATAACCAGCACGTAATCACCAGCTAATTTTGTCATCGATCCTGTTCTCACTCTGTGATGTTAAGAGCTGCAGGAAAGGGCAGCAAAGAGAATAGCACTTTCAATGGGTAAAGAGATTTGTGAATTGGAGACAAATTCTGATACTTAACAGAGTTTCTGTGCCATTTGTGTTTCTATCATGTCATTTATTTTTACAAAGCCTTAGGATTCATTTTCCAGTGAGTAAATACTTTTGTCTAGAAACCTTTCCATTTAATGATTAACTTGACATTTCTGTCTTTATATCTGTATTGACACTGTACAAATACTTGTGGGTAGTAAGAGCTTACTTTCACCAAAAGTCTCTCAAAAATGTAGTATTTGAGGAGGGATTAGTGAAAAATCTTTTGAATAAATCACTTCTGATTTTTTAAAGGCCTACAGACTCTTTGGGAAGGACAGGCAGGGGAGACGAGGAGGGTGCGTCACCCTCTATGTCAATGACCAGCTGGAGTGCATGGAGCTCCACCTGAGGATGGATGAGGAGCTGACCGAGAGCTTATGGGTCAGGATTAAAGGGAGGGCAGGGACAGGGACAGGTGACATTACTGTGGGGGTCTGCTACAGGCCACCTGACCAGGAAGACCGAGTGGGTAAGGCCCTCTATAGGCATATAGAAGCAGCCTCACGTTCACAAGCCCTGGTCCTCATGGGGGACTTCACCCTGATATCTGTTCGAGGGGCAACAGGGCAGGGCATAAGCAATCTGGGAGGTTCCTGGAATGCGTTGATGATAACTTCCTACTCCAAGTAGTAGAGGAGCCAATGAGGAGAGGTGCTATGCTGGACCTTGTTCTCACCAACAAGGAGGGGCTGGGGGGGGATGGA
>NW_009225222.1:3248-3476 GCF_000690835.1 Fulmarus glacialis
GCCTGCATGGATGAACAAGGAGCTCCTGGACACACTCAAACACAAAAAGGAAGCCTACAGAGGGTGGAAGCAAGGACAGGTAGCCTGGGAGGGATACAAAGAAATTGTCCAAGCAGCCAGGGATCAGGTTAGGAAAGCTAAAGCCCTGATAGAATTAAATCTGGCCAACGACATCAAGGGCAGCAAGAAAAGCTTCTAAAGGTACCTCGGGGATAAAAGGAAGACTAG
>NW_009225223.1:0-5303 GCF_000690835.1 Fulmarus glacialis
CTGCTCCCTGACATGGCTTGCTCAAGCAGGAGCCCTTCATTAAACAGCTTTCCTCCTCAAGGATGACCTAGGTTGAGGAGCTCTGCCAGTCCTGTAAAAGCAGAGCAAGCTGCCCTGAGAGATAGGAGCCTGAGCTTTTATAATGCTCAAGCTGTACTGGGAATCCTGTTGAATTACTTCAGGGGAAATTCAGCCAGCAGCTCTGGACAGTTTAATTTCCCATTTGCAAATCATAATGCTGGAAAGAAAGCATAAAATATGAACAAGGTTTATTTTGTTTTTAACTGCCATTTTGATTTCCCAGAAAGCCCTGCCCATCAGATCCCAGGTTTTCCATCAGAAAAAAAAAATTTGGAAATTTCAATTGTCATCACAAATTTTTGTTTAATGGTTGGGCTTCATATACAGACACACTTATGGCATTTAGATTACAAAATGATTTCAGCTTACATCCCCAAAACTAAAAGGAAACCATTTTATTTTTAGAGTGTTTCAATCCCAAGAACTCAAGCACTCTTATAAACATTGCTGAATTGAAGTTTGTAGCTTTCCAGTGAAGTATGAACTGTTCCTTCCCTGATCCTATAAATAGAAAATTAGGAAAGGCTAGGGTCATTTACTCAAATGATGGATAGCCTTTTATAATTAAGGTATTTGTTTTGGACTTAGTGTCATTTCATGACCATCTAACAAATCTAAAACTGTGCTCCTGCTTAAATGGAGGCATATCCCTTTCCCCGCTATTGGCCACATTTTTCTCATGTCTCTCCTGTTTATCCTCGCTATCACTTGTTTGGCTGCCGGTGAACTAGCTAATGTTTCCAGCTGAACCAAACCAGGAATTAGCTGTCAGCCAGATTAGGTCCCTGATCTTTCCAATCCCATCCTTGGAAAATGTGTGTTATATTCCCAGGTTTGCTACAGACTTCTTGTATGACCTTTAGCAAATCTCTTAAGCTTTCTCTGTTTCCAGTTGTGAAATTGAGATAATTATATTCCCTAGCCTTTTGGTATGTGAAGATTGATTTATTAATATGCATGAGATGTTCATATCCTACAGTGATGAAAGCCATGGAAGTTCCTAGATCAACTCTTTTGTATGTTTGTGTTTTATCCATTCACAGCTACAGAGAGTTCATTCCCGCTAAAAGCCTCAGTAAGCCAGACACCTCCACAACATCTTAATGATATTAAACTGGAGTTTAAAAGCAACAATAATCTTTAGTTCATTGTCATCTTCATGTGACTGTATCCTAAATTAATTCAAATCATCATAGCGGAAATTGTAATTCCTGCAGGTTCCAGAAGGCATTTGTTGCAAAAAAGCTGTTGTTGCCAATACATGAATGACTAGTGTGTAAATATTCTAAATGTATGCACAGTTCTGAATTTTGAATGTTTGAAATGTATAATCACTGGTATGCCATCATGATTTATGTAATAAGCCACTGGTGCTTATGCTGCTGGAATGAGCTAGTCATTTTTAAGCTGATGATTTTCAAGTTTTGGCTGGTTTGGTAGCAACAGCAAGTTAACTGTAAAATGCATTCTCATGGTCTGAAAAACTGGATGGGGAGGATATGAAGACTTAAGTACCTTAACAGTGGTTCCTACCATGCAATGCTAGCCATGATGTTGAGGAATGAGCTCTACTGAGGCTGAGGATGCGTCTGCTCTGCAGAGAAGCTCACATAGGCTCCGTTATTCTTTTAAGTGACGTCTTCAATATGCCCGTCAAGGTCCCTCACATTCAGAGTGTTTCAGACAAAGGTGTGAGCATTTTCTGTATCTGTGGCCTGAAAAATAGGATGGTCAAATAAGAAAATACTTAAGAAAAAGGTCTGGTGTTCACATGAAAGAGAACAGTACTTCATTCTGTTTCTAATAGAAAGAGTCACTAATCACAGGGGTATGTATTGGGGCACTGACTGTACTTACCAGAAAGGCAATGGAAGTTTCTGTTGCAAGGACCAGTAACAGCCTGGGGCATGGCATATAAGGAAATAATTAAAAGGCCCATTTGACTATTTAACAATAAACTCTGGCTTAATGGTTACTGGTTCAACGATCATTAATATCCAGAACACAAAATCTTCCTACCTCAGCTTAAGGAGTAAATTTGCTGAGTGGAACAGCTTGCAAAGGTTTACAAGGAGGGGCATAAGAAAAGAGACAAAGGTATCAAGGCCTTCAACCTAGGAAAAAAACAAAAGTGGTCTATTTTGTAAGGTCACTATGCTCTGATAGACATTAACTTCAGTGAGACTTAGTAAGAACACAGCTGACAGCGACTTCTGAATAAAATATTTTCCAGTGTATTAAGTAAGATGCTTTTTATAATGTGAATTGCCAAGAAGAATTCTCACGTCTTCTCTGTGAGCAGAAACTAACCTAAGCTGCAAGCTTTGATGAAAGCAAGCACCCTAGTGGCAATGATGGACATGTTACCTATTTAACTATATATTCACTAGAAGAGAAAGGGAGATTGAAAGCATTTAGTCCACTCCCGTCAGCACCAGCTGCTATTGTGTCAGCCTTCATATCTCATGATGTCTTTTAAAGCACGGCCGTCCCTCACCACTACCAAATTAGAGGCTTTCAAACTTTACGTACATAATTGCAGAGAGCTGTGCTACATCGTGTGATAGTCATAACTGCAATATTAGGCCATTTTTTGGGAGAGAGGATGGGTTTACTTCACTGTTTCTCTGAGGTAGAAGTGATAGTAGAGAGAATAGTTCCTTCTCACTCTGGTTTAGTCTATGCTAGGTTATATGGCTGTTTAGGTTGCATCTGCTGCCTTTCTACTTAGAAAACAAGGAGTGAGTGGATGCTATCCCTTGTGCATGCTACCAGTGTATGTATCATTGCTTACGAACCCCAGTCCTCATGCTTGTCTTTGACTTTATATAGGTAAGTTTATGTTTAAAGCTAATTAATTGGTCTGAAATGTTATTGTAAGCACCAATGTTATTCTTGTCTAAATCCTTCAAACCTAGAAAGGAAGTCTGAGTTATTTTGCTCTAAACTTTTTCTTTTTTTTTTGGTTCTATCTGCAGAGGGTACTGCTGGGGACTATCGAAAGGTCTGAGCATTGGCTTAACTCTTCTCCCATGGTGGCCTACAGGGAGTAGTGCCAGTATTGATTGTAGCCTGGCTATGTAAAGCCTTTTTTCACTTTGGAATCAATCATTTGGTGACTGGACTCAGTGACCCAGACAATCTCTTGGAGTCCTATGTCTTCAAGCACTAGGCAAGGCCAAACCATGTTCAGACAGGACCGTTCTGAACTGTCTTCAATTCGGAGAACAGTGATTTTAAGTGAGTCCTAGCTCTTTCTCTGGAATCTCCAAAATCTGCAGATTGCTATTCTTTTCAGTGTCTGGAAAGTCTTGTGGAAGAACTATATTGCCTGTAACACTTTGAACAGCAGAGCCTTCAGTAGTGCGGGGCTCTTCTCCTATGTCTCCAGCAGGGGACCTGCTTTTCAAAGGCAGCTTGGCCTTACTGACACGGACCATCCGCTTCAAGGTCTTGCTGTTGCTTTCTTTTCTATTTCCTACCCGACTCTGAGGCTCCGGTATTTTTCTTGAGTTGAACCCTGAATGCACAGAACGTTTTCCACAGGTCCCACTGTTCATAAAATTGCTATCCTGGAAAGTTCTTCCTGTAAAAGCTGCTCCTTTCAACAAATTGCATAGTGCAGGTGCACTCTAGAAATTCCCAAAGTTGTAGGATTAGTGGGACAAATTGGGACAATAATTGGCACAAAAATTACTATAATGGTATCAGATGTAAACCAGCAGTTTATATAATGATATGGCAGGAGCACCACAGAAATTCATAGCTCAGGAGCTAAACCCACCACCTACCCCCCTGCTACCACCCACAACAACTGAGTACAGATGGAGAAATTGGCTGTTTTCCATCAATAGTGAGTAACCCATTTTTCTGTGCTGATTGATTTGGCCTGCACTGTTGCTGTCTTACTCATTTTTTTTTTTCATGCTATTGCTGGCAGAAAGGTCTTCTCTACTAATAACAAGTTTGTCTAGTCTTGGCGTTAAGCTTAATATTGAATGACAATTTAATACTTCCTCTTCCAAGTCTTGCTGACCTTTAGTTTTGTGGCAGATAATTTCTAATGTGTGTATATGAAAATATTTTAATCACCTAGCTTTTAAAAACTAGATTGAGAGGAATCATTGGTTTAGCACAAAAACGTGCAATGGTTTTTTCTACTACTAGGAGCCTCTATACTGAGCTTAACTGTTGCATGTGAGAAAATGGAAGTTCAGTGCACAAATGATTCCATATTTGCAAGTTGCTGATACACCTTCTGATGAAATGGTAAGCAGTGGTGAGTTTATGCTTCATTCGGTTTTCTCAGCAACACAGCAAAACAGAAGTAACCTGCTTTTCTGTTTGGAATAACCTTCTATTAACTGAAAGTCTTCACTGAATAAGCTACACAAAAAAGTTTAGTTAGTAAAAGAGGGTTATCCTGAACTGCACTGGGACTGGATAAAGTATCTAATAGGTTGCGTTTGTGTGTATCTTTTTATGACTTTAAATCACACTTCATCATACTTCCTAACAATGTATGAGATTCAGTTCTGCTTTTCATCAGTGCTGACTTTGAAAGCTTTCCTGCTCACATATTTTCATTATTAGTTCTAATTACCTTAAAAAGTGACATTTTAAAATCTATGGAAATCTTTTCTTACTACTCTCCCAGATCTACATAAATCTTAAAATTCAAAGTAGGAGTGGGACTATAGACTGCACAAATAGCTTTTTTCTAAATTATTTCATAGTAAGTAAAATCCTGCTATTATACAAACAGTGACACTACTAAGAGGGTGGAAAGGAAAAAAAATTAATTCTGTACTAATATTAACAGCAGACTTTCATCTAACCACAGGTTTTTTTTAATCTCATCTTGTCTAATGGGAAGTGGTAGAGAAGTTTAATTATGATTCTTGTCTTGAATGTTTGTTTAAATCACTTGGTTCTGGTTAGCCACGGGGAACATTTCTCAACTGTGCACAGTCCTTCTCGGTGGCATGAGCTGAGGCAGTGTCCGCACTGAGGTGACGTGGTGCGGCTCTGCTACCCTCCCTGGGAAGGACCACTCATGTCAAGTGGCAACTTAAACACTTTGCAGGACTGGAGCAGTCATCCCTGATGAAAACAGATGTTTTTTTCACGTCCTCAAATTTAAATACAAGTAATCTTGCAGCAGCAGTGCCCTCGGCAGTAACGCTCGTACGCTTGAGAGCTGGGCTCCAGAGATGCCTGTG
>NW_009225224.1:0-10131 GCF_000690835.1 Fulmarus glacialis
ACACATATATACATAAATATAAATGTATATATATGTAAAAACAAATTCTTTTTTCCAAGAGTGCAGCTGACGTGTCTTGATTTTCAGAAGGCTCTTGATTTTAAAAAGTGGGCAGACCATATCCTAATTACTGGCAGGGAAATAATTTTAAGAAGTTTTTTTACATTTGCCCTCAAACTTACACAGGGTTGAATCCTTTGGACTGCAACCACGCTTTCACATCCTCAGGCGAAGAGTCGTAAGTGATGTTAACTACTGGGATGTTTGGTCGTGGCACATGGAACTTCCTCTGGGCAGCGCTCCGGCCGATGGTGAGCCGGTGAACAAGTTCATCCTGCACCTCCTCCATCTGTGATTTCCTGCCTAGAGAGAGAGATGCGCCACAGGAGTTATTCTCAAGGCTGCTTTATCAAAGCCAGGTCATTTCTTATACTCCATTTTAAATCTTAAACTTTTTTTTTTTCTTTAAAGATTCATTCACTAGATCTGACTGAATTATTATTCTCCTTTGTCACCAGGGAAGATTTCAATATTCCCACTCCTCTCTTCGCAAAACAAAAGCAACCTCCCCCCCCGCCCCAATTCAACTGAGACCCTAGAAAGGAGATGAGCTTGATGTCGCACAGAGGTGTAGATCAGTCTGACAGCACCCAAACTGTAGAAAAAAATGGGCACGGAGGGTTATTCAATTGTCATAGTCTGCATTTCTTCAAATAGAAATACAATGTTTTAAAAATGAAAACAAAAAAGATGAGGAAGAATATAAGATTGCCTTCACTGTGGAAAGGCAGCACTTTCCACAAACATTTTTTAATTGAAAGCTCAACTTTTTAGTGTAAATCAATGTAGGCAAAAAAAATTCACTGCTGCTGACACATATCATCTTACATCTAATAAGCTATTATAATTATCACATTTTTAAGCGGTTTTAAGAAATTTGAATTCACTCCAAGCCTGGAGTGACTGGTTAGCTGAAACAATGTCACACTTTGCATTAAAAAAAGAATTTAAAAAAAAGTAGTTGCTCTCACCAGAGACACACGAATTGGGCAAGACCTTTTTGTTTTTTTTTTTTTAAAACAAAACCGTACAAATTTGCTATCCCACAGAACCCATTTGTCTGAAGCATTTAGTTCAGTTGCTGGTCATCAGCAGGCAACAAACTGAAATGCTTTTCATGCATTTCAACAGAATTAATTATAATGACACTGAAAATTGTTTAAAATGGATATAAAAAGTTCTATGGATAATTTCACAAAAATAGGTAGAAGCTAAAAGGGTGTAAATATCTTTTTGGGCACAGAGAAGATACTGATTTAGCACAGTTAAACTCTCCATGCAGTAACTCTGGAATAACTATAAAAATCCTTTGACACACAACTTTAAATGATCTCAAAAATTCTCAGGATTTCCTTACCAAGATATTTTTAGTCATCTTTATCCAACCTTCTCACTTTGATACATAAACAGTAACTACAGCACCTTCTCTGATGCACTCACAGATGGCAAAAGCTATTCCTTTTCTTCCGTTACACTGATAGCAACAGAGGAAAATGACACAACTTCAATATGAAAAAACTGTAAGATAGCAAAAATGTTTCTTTCTCTACTTTCCTTTTATATTCTTCCAAAACTTCTCCAAGGATCAACATCTCTAGCCAGTTAGACAAATAAAAACAAGCTTTACATAGGCTTTTAGGATTTTTTTTTTAAATCACCACAAAAAAAGAAAAATCCTTGTTTTAGCCATTTTCTTTTACAAAATAGCCCCAGGTTGAAAGTGGACAAAATATCTCTAGCAAAATATTTGAGGCATTCAGGCCCTATTGTGTTGGGGTTTTTTCCCCCAGAGTGTGAATCCGAAGCCAAAATGACACGTGCTCAGTGATATGTGAAGGTCTGAGATGGGATGTACAAGTAAAGCTTTTAGGCAATGTTATCGAAGCACGCACCAGCTATTTTCCCAAACAGGAAGAGAGCGAGAAAATTGCTATCTTCCTTCTATTTACACAGATTTTGAAAGACTTATGTTTTATCTAGACCAAGACTATATCAAAAGATAAATATTTAGCTGTTAGATAACAGATTCTTACTGTTGTTAGATGCCTTATCATAAATAAACAAGATACCCTCGGCGTGAAGCAGGTACTACGTCACGCGTTCTCTGCAGGGTTCAGCTGGGTACTTGGGTAGCAGGTGCACGGGCAGGGCTCCCCGTTACCTTTGCAGAGGCAGCTATTCTGCGAGGACTGTGAGGTACCTGAAGCCCATTAACTGGGCTTGAGCAACAGCTCCCGGGAGGGCACAGGAGCTCTCACGTGTGGCCCAGGGCCTCAGCGGAGGCTGAGAAAGCAAGAGATGTCTTGTAACCACTTAGTCTACAGCAACTCTTCACACCTCACACCCTGTACCTGAAGCCAGGATGGTCTTCGCATTTTCCATCTGTCATGGATAGAGAAGGCCATCGTGGATTCAAGGAAACACACCTGCTACAGCATGCAAAGTCCTTCTTACGTGGAAATAAAATGATCATTTTTGTGCTTATGTGTGTATGAAATTCACCCTCACTTTCCACATCTTTTATAACTGCTCAGGTTTCTGTTTTTATTTAAGTAACAAACTGCCCAAAATAGGACAAAGGCAGAAGCTGGCCCTACTGTTTCTTTGGGAAACAGCAGTGAAGACTGTTTCTCCTGCCAGGCTGTTCTCCATTTATAATTTCCAGCCAGCCAGTCTGTTATGTGAAAATATTAAAAAGGTCCCAGAGCCTTCCTGAGTTCAGAGCTTAGGCAAGAGCTTGTCTACCACCAGGCAATGTCAAAGCAGGCTCCACCGACTGAGTGTGGTTATCCAAGCAGGCATGCTTCCCACCCACTGGGGACAGGGTGGAAAAGAAGCCCTTCTGCAGAAAGGATTATGCTTGGTGCCAGTTTTTACCTCAGGCGGAAGTGGGATTTTCTGATAAGGCAGGAAGGCAGAGGATGGGAAAAGCTGTCAATTCCTGAACCGCAAAAAGCTCATTATTTTAACAGCTACTACTTTAAAAGCTATAGCAAAGCTTATGCTTGCCTACAACTTTCAGTTATTTTTAAGCCAAGCAATCACATTGCTTGAGGTGCATTTAGGACAGAAATTATTGACTAAGTAAGTTCTCCTAAACTAACTCGCTTTTCAGTCAATACAAATTAGGAGCCTCAGCAAGCAGTTAGGCTTTATATTTACAAGGTGGCCTTAATCAGAACTTTTCATCACTGCCACACACTGCTGGATGCAGGTTACCATGTTTTTCCAGCTAAAGGGCCATGGAGTACGTTCTGTCATCCCCCTGAGACAAGGACACGAAAATTTGCTCAGTGGCCTGCCTGTTGCTGTTGCTTTGACCAAGCTAAGGGCATCTGATTATAAGACAAGTCTCCTACAACACGATTACAACATGGTTCCTATGCATTAGCCAGACCTGTAAGTCTTCTTGCGAGCCTTGGATACATGTTCCAGAATGGTGCTAACGCCCTAGAAATATGGATGACCATGGACAGAAGTGTAAAAACAGCCTAGCTGATTTCAAAAGCAATTCAGGTTGTAATGCAGCAGTGAATTCATGTGGAAAACGTACATTAGCTAGAATACCAGCATGGGCATTTACACTGTTGAAAACCACTGACTGAAGATCCCAAACAGTCATAAAAGGAGAGGATTTAGGATTGGGACAAGTGCAGAAACATTTTGTCCCTACTTACCATCGTGATTAGCGAGGGTCAGAACACACATATATAGAAAATGTGTATTTTGTTTTGTCCCTACTTACCATCGTGATTAGTGAGGGTCGGAACACACATATATAGAAAATGTGTATTTTAAACATAGGGTTAAAGCTAAATATTTGATAAATATTTATCTGAAACACAAGGTTTTAAGGAATTTAAGGATTAAGCAAAACACAAAGGAATGGGAGAAATACTTTTTTTCTTGCTTCTCAGACAAACTTACGATCCACAGGAACTTGCTTTTGCCTCTGGGTGTCTCGTGCAAGACTACCACCGCTGTCGCTAGATGTGCTGCTTTGGCGGCTGATGGTTGCTGGCGCTTTGGGCATGGGAACCGGTATAGGTGCTGGTGCGCTAGGAGGGAGGGGGACAGCCACGGGGACAGGAGCGGGTGTTGGAGGTGGCGAAGGAGTAGCAGGAACTGGATCGGGTTGTTTTGCAACATAGTCCGTCCTTTGTTTCTGAAAAGATGCAGAGAGACTCAGTTCGACAACAAAACTTGGACAAGACATCAGACAAGACATCTTGGACAAACTCAGGTTTCTGTGGAAAATGCTGGGATGCTTTGCACCAACTGATTTCATTTATGCACAACGACATCTTACTTGCCGAATATCGTTACAAAATTTGCCAAAACTTGATTTGGCATCAATGTTTGACATCAATTTCTTTCTCTGTCGGACACAAAATTCACAACAATGGCATCATCTGAAACACATTTCTTTCTTTCAAACGGATGAGTTCTATAAATGAAATTGTTCTTAAATCCCAAACTTCTATTACCTGGCACTTTTTAACAGCTTCCAAAATTTTTGAACTGTTGGACTTTATCAGTGTAAAAATGCGTATTTTAGAGAAGTCATGTAAAAAAAAAGTGAAAAACGAACATACCCAGCCACACCTAAGCCTGACTAATGGTTTAACTTACAAACGTCACTGAGGTTGGGATAACACGTTGTTTCTTGAACTGCAGACACCATTTAAGAGGTTCCTGCTCCTCCTACCCATTCAGTTGTGCCTTTTCAGCTATTTGTGTTGTCACTACATGCCACCTCAATGCAATAATCCAATTAAAAAACCCCAAACCCCAAACTCCACAATTCTTGGAATAGGGCTGTTGTTTCTTTTCCCCCACTTCACGCAATGTTCTAACAACACGCAAATTATCTTGCTGCCAATAACTAACTAGCAGGTGTCTCAAGAATAATTTGGGGGGATAATTTCTTTTTTCCTTCTTTGCCTTTAGAATGGCACCAGTTACAGGAAGAGGCATATATTTTCCCAAAGCAATCCTAATGACAGACAAGCCCAGAAGCTCATAAGCAACCTGTGCTACCCTTTTCTTTCAAACAGTTCAAACTCCACATCTCACTGTTTTAACAGTGCTCCCTCTCTCCACAGTTTTGGACTAACACAGATTGAAAGTTTAATATTAAAGTTTGTTTGCTCAATAGGGATGCCTCATTTCTTAGTTATGAGAAGTCTGCTTACTTTGCTATGAAAATAGATGAGTACATTCCCCAGATTCATTGCTACTTCCTGAAATACTCTTCCCTATTTCCTTGGAGGCGAGGGGTTTATGTCAGATCAAGTAAGGAAATATTTGTAGGAGCCAGATGTTAGAATCTGAGCAGCACATCACTGCCCTGGCAACAATCAAACTTTCATTAAATGTCAACAACTGCCCTTATACAGGAATCCCCAACTCGGTAAGTCTAACTGATGGACGAGGCATTTTGTAGTGAATGTAAACTGGGACCATTACAGCTAAGCTATGCTGAGTTACACCAGCAGAAAATTTATCCCATCAGCTTCTATGGCCAGTCAAGTAAGCCTAGGAAAAAAGTCTTTTGCTTCTCTTCGATAATTTTTCACTTAAATTGTAGTAGTCAGCTACTGAAGCAAACATATAGTCTTACAACACATTCCCCATTAAACCTTTTTGTTTTTTCTTTTTTTCCTTAGCATTTAGTTGTTCAAAGGCATTCATCTCAATTATTTTGTGTTCACCCTGTGCAGCGCATTGTGGGGAGATTAAAAAAAAAAAATCATATGATTGACTTTTCTGTATTCTAGTCCTTTAATGTTAAGACAATAAATGCTTTTTAATATGTCAAATGCCAAGAAAAGTGAAATCCATAATATAAAAGAGAACAAGCAGAATAATGTATATTTAAGAAACCTGTCCTTTGGTGGAAAGAGAGTGCACTAGTAGGTATATAGTAAGTATACCATAATTTATGATACATAGATGTACTATGGTATATTCAAAATCTTGTTAATGAATTTAAAAATTTCACAGATATTAGAATGTTTTAATGATATTCAGATATTTTTTAATCTCGTTCACAGATTCCACTTGCTAGACTGTTATCCCCACAATGTACCCTCATGTGTGCCCTGACCTTCTTAAACAACATGCAAGGAAAAAGCACGTCTCTTTTTATGGTATAGAGGATTCATTACAAATGAAGGCATCAACTGCATACCACCACAATCATAATCCAGAAAAAGTGTTCGCTAAACACTACACGTAGCTCTCAATGGATGCTACTGATGTAGTTTCAAAAACATGTTATACTGCAATCACAAGCCTCATCAGAATGATTTGCTGGAGTGAAAATGAAAATTAAACTGGAAGCATCACTCAAATTCTAAATTTAAAGATGAAACCACATTGAAATACAATTCAAATTTTGTTTGGCACAAAATTGGCACAAAAGCCAATTATACATTTGAATCACATTTAACATTTCTTTTTTTAAACACTTCTTTTTTTAACTCCAGATCTTTTAAGGACATCCACACATTCATCCCATCATTTCTACTCATCACTACAAACAAAACAAGCATGCAGTATGGAATTTGGTAACTACATAGTCCAAAAGAGTCATTTTTGCGGTTCAATATCAGACGAGTAATTTTGTTACCTCTGAAAGCTCTCCAAGCAATTGCTGTGAGGAAAATGGAGTAAATCACATCAAATAGTACTGTTAGAAAGGTAAAAAGTAACTGCCTCACATATCACTCCTGAAATTCCATACACATTAGCAATTTAAAACAAAAGAACATCAGTGCTAATAATTACCTCTTCTTACTCACTAAGCAACTCACAAAGTGAGTTATTCTTATTTTCTTCTTTTGAATAATGAGTGGAGTGTTGGCTACAAAACATACCTATGTGACACCATACAAGCAACGAGTTCTTTTCAAAGCATCTACCAGACAGAAACTTAGAAAAAAACAAAAAGCTGACAATGGACTAAAGATCGTAACACGAATGTAGAGAACACTTGCAACTGTAGAACACTAAGAATTAAACCACAGTAGGTATCAAAAAAAGGAACTTATTTACTTTAGCTTAGAAAATGAGGTAAAGGTCACCGCTGACAGACATGTACCCACTAATTTGCTGACAGCCATCAGAACAATGAACAATCCCGGTTTGGTTTCTTTTCTTCCTTCTTCCTTGCATTTTTTTCTTTTAAGAATAAACTTGCAATCCTCAACTCATGTATATTTGAACAAATCCCTTAAATTATTTGGAATGGTGATGATACACACTCATTAAAAATCTGGATATATCAGAAAAACTTGCTGGGACTAAATTTTTTTTTTTTTTTTGCCAGAAAAACTTTTTCTACAGGAAAAAAATAGAGGTCCCAAAGCTCTTTTTCAACACACTACAGGTTGCATCTTGTTAAAAATCAAGATTGAGTATAATTTGATCTATTTTTAATGTAAGTAAGATAATAAGTTTGAGCAAAAGTGCTAACAGTAGCAACCCTAATTTTTGATCATTGTAAAAGAACTGGGAATAATATATTTTCAAATACATTTTGGCATCAAAAACAGGGAATATGTGTATTCAAACCATGGCAAATACAGACAGCATTAAAGAGGCATTGGATACAACCATAACTAGCATTAGTGCTGGGAAATGCTCTCAATAAGTTAACACAGACATGTTCCCGTTTACTCTCTCTCCGAACATTTTAGTGCGACATTCCTGTTTGCACAGTGACAGGAGTTCACCAAGAGGGCTGCAGAGCATTCAGCCTCAGTTTTGTCAACAGCATGGTAGTTTGGATGTTTTCTTGAGACTCACATTGGGGACCTCTCATTTGGGGCATGTACCTCCTTCCTTTGGTTATATTTTAAGAGAGAAGAGAGAACCAGCTACTTGTCTTCACCTAAAAGGGACAATGAAGTACCCAAGACTGGAGGAGCAAATTTCAAGCAAGGTCTTTCGCCAGAGTTTCCTTTGGTGGGCTTAGCTATTATGTGGAGTCAACCAGCTGCCTATTAAAATCCCAGTACAAGGCGCCTAACTAGTTCTTTGTGGGGTGTAAGGAATTTATGTTTTTATTGGATTTATAAACCCACCCTGCTAGAATCTTACCAGAAAGCAAGAAGTACATTAGTTCATTAGGATGGAAGAAGGAGAAATTTAGACAGAACTTACTTATTCAAATTGGTATTAGCTAGGATTTGTCCCCATTTCTTTAAAAAAAAAAAAAAATTATGGGCAAACTGGGGACTTTTAATTCCTGTCACTAATTAAACCCTTTTTACAACTATTCAGTACATTTTTGTATAATAAGTGGCATCCCATAATTTGGGATTGGATCAATGTTGAATTGGACAGGAGACAGCTTTTTTTTTTTTTTAAAGCCATCAAAAAGTCTTGGTCTGATGGCAACTTTAAAGAGCACTTGATATGAAACGAGATAAAAGAGATACTGGCTCTTGGTCAAAAATTATGACATCTCTTTGGCCACTGCAAAATGAACACCTGGCAACTTCATCTCTTCATTATCAAACACTTCATGATCTGCAGGAAGGATACCAGTTGGCAGAAGATGAGTATGACACTGTGACACTAACTTGGAGCACAAATGCTGTGCTTGAGGGGAAACAACTTCCCACAGAGATATTTTAAATGAGCTGCTAAACAAAGAGACTTGAAAGAAAGGTTTTGATAGTAGATTGCCGAGAAATGCAAAGGACACTTTGGGGGTCCCAAGTCAGGTGGAGACTGCTGTCTTGGTGTTTACATACCATAAACATGCCTCTCATATATACTGTCACAATTATATGGACAGTCGTGGTTTTTTAAAATAAGACTACAGAACTGCATTTGGCTTAACGTTTACTCTCTGTGCCTCAGGATTTCATACACACCACTGATAATATAACTGTCTCACCTCACAAAGGGTGTAATGAGATTAATTAACATGCCCACCAAGATACACACCTCTATCCCAATTATGTTCCTCAAATTTCTTTTTCAAGAGCATTAAAAAAATGTTAGTAAAATGCACAGTAGATAGGAAACATTATGATTAATTATTTTCTAGGTTCACCAGCCATACTTGTACAAAAGAAGAAATCAGAGTACTTGGGAAACTGTTTATGTTCATATATAACGGGATGATGATATAATAAAAAGGCAGACTAAACCACCAACACCACAGGAAACACTGATAATCAAAAATTAACATTAGTGGAAAACATAAACAAGCAGCAAAATGCTCTCCTAAATGTACAAAAGTACCAAACAGGCAAAAATACGGTTTTCCTGGAACTAATTCAACTGACCAGAAGACAGACAATGTTTCAGCCTCTGACTCATGAAGATGATGAAATAACTAGGATATTGCTTGCAGTGTTTCTGCAAGTATCATCTTAGACAATTCAGTGCTTTCAAGTAACTATCTGGGACCTGGATCCTGAAAGGGACTGAGAGAAAAATCAGGATCTAATCTAGTGTGTGGACTCAGAGGTCACTAGGAGAGGGAACAGAGCGAAAGTAAAATAAACTTTGCAGCTCTGAAAATAATTGTGATAATGAGGCATCCAACTCTCAGAGGAAGGGTGTCTGTTTGTAGAATAATCGAATGAAAAAAATTATCACTTTCAATGGAATCTTTAATCCTTCCTAATAATCTAGAAACATCCTTTGGTCAGCTGTGCTTTGAAGGCCATTAGTCTGTAAGGAAACACGCTAACCTTGTACGTAACACTTATCTGCGGTACGAAGCAGGCCAGGGTGCTCACTGCAGCAGACGGACTACTTTGAAAGCAGTCTTTCGAAAACCAGAGACGACTTAGGAGACCGGCAAAAGCTGCGCAGCACCAGGCACTGAGCCTGCTTGTGTTCAGGGTCTGGCAAAGGAAATGATAGGAACCGCTTCAATTTCCTGCTCTACCCACAAGTTCTCCTGTTTGACCTTGGGCAAAGCAGTCATCCCTTCAATGCCTCATTTCTCTCTGAAATAGCAGCAATGTCTCATAGTGCTGTTATGAAAATAAATAGGGTTATGCAAACATCCCAAATGAACCATGTATCTATCACAGGGAAAGA
>NW_009225224.1:10162-19251 GCF_000690835.1 Fulmarus glacialis
ACTGCTAAAATTATAATAATCACCAAAAAGTTAAGAACATTACTAACACATCTTGGTAAAGACTCCCTTGATCCTGTGTAATTCATTATATTCCTAAATAATTTCACAGTATTTCAAACTCATGTTTGAATATGATAAAGCTAAAACCAAAACAAACCATGGACTGTAGGGAACAATCTGCCAGAGGGAAAAGAAACAAAACTATCTTAAATGTTGTTCTCTGACCCTAATTTTCATAGGTCCATGGAGAATGCTTTGTGAAAATGATTGTTTTATTATTTCCCATGTCATGTCATTATTTAAAACAGAAAACTTCAAAACCTGCAGTGCATTACAAAGAATAGTGTAAGAATCTCTACTCAAAACTGTGCTCAGTCTGCTCAGGATTTCTTGGCAAATTCCAAACACACAAAATGACATGCGCTCGAAGAAAAAAAGTCAGATCTTTAAATCAGGTTTTGAAAAGCACTCTAGATACATGCTTCATTTCACCCACAGGCAAAAACCATAATCAATTTAGAATGAGTTCATACGTCATTGGCAAACAATTAGGGATAGGAAAAACTCAGAAATGGTCTGATTCAAGCCCACCAAGCTCAAGACAAGTCTACCACGTTATTGTGCCAGAAATAGCATAGCACCTATTTCTCAAGAGACTTTCCATATCCATGGGAAGACTGGATACACTGCAAAAGCTGAGGCTTTCATGATAGCTGTGCACACAGAATCCGGCACAGCGACAACTTCGACTGGGACTTTTAGATGAGTCTGCAGCAGAGACAGTCAACAGTAACATTATGGCATTTCTCAGTTTTCAGTCACCAGCCAGAGTGTGTAGGCACAAGGAATGAATAGTAGATTAAATTAAATTTAACTTCAAGTTAGAAGTTTGGTTTGCATTTGGACTGAAAGTCTGATTCAGAGGCAGGCCTGGAATTTCTGCTTAATCCAAACTTGTTTGTCTAACCTTTCAAAGTCATTAGATGTAAAAAGGAAGAAATGTGTCTTAGAAAATACAACCTCTTACTTTATGAGCCTCTGGCCCACTTAAGTGTTGCCTGAAAATACACATTACAACTTTATCCTGTATATCCTTACTCAGGTGGACAATTGCACTGATGTAAGTGTTTTTGGTTTTTTTTCTTTTAATATTTTACCCTCTAATTCTGTTCAACATATAAAAGAAATGACAACAAAAAAAGATCTTAATTCCACACCACAACATGGAAGAAATAAAACCAAAATTAGGTCAGGAGAATAGAGTACTATTGATGTATAGGCATAGTAATTGAAAAATACCTGCTTTGTGAATTCAAAAGCAAAGACACCTATTTTTTAATGACTCCAAAATTACGTAATTAAATAAATACAAGGCTAAGATAGAGACACACAAAGACAGAAAATAAAAAGAAAAGCTAGCGTTCACTCTCCTAGGAGAAACAAAGATGACCCTACCTTAAATAATTCAAACTCCTTCTTTGGCATCAACAGCTACCAATCCACAAAGGATATTTGCAATTAAAATAAACACATACACATCCATTAGGATCGAAATTACCACCTCTAAGCAAATAAGCAGAAAAAAAAAATCTTAAAGAAAAAGATTTTGCTGTATCTTTATCAACTTTATACTCATGTTAGATGCTACGCAATACAGAAATCAGCCTCAGTCTGTAAAAGAAATACAAATCTTTTGACATATCCTCCTCTACACACACACACACGCACACTTCAAAAGAAAGTTTTGCTCCCAAGGAGCGGACAGTACCTGGATGGTGCGGGTATACGCAGGCTCTGACCATCCTGGACCACCATCTTGATTCCTCAGAGGGTCCAAAATGTTGTTTGGCACAAAGCCTGTGCTGCCACTTTTATTCTGAACCTTCCACCACTGCTTTCTGTCATCCAGAATCTGAAATAATATGGCAATTTAATTACATATTTTTTCTGACTTTCCTCCTGCCAGTACTTAGACTGTGCATCATTTAAAAACAAACCCATAACCTCGCTAGCTTCTGGGATTGCCAACAGGTCTTACACAGATGTCCCTAACAAACCCCTGTAGGCTTCCTTGATTATCAGCATCACTAATCCTATATGATAGTACTGCAACTTTTCAAAACATGGCTCTCAAGAAAGGATATGGAAGAAAAGCGTGTAATGAAACTCTGTAAATTCAGAAAAGCGTGTAATGAAACTCTGTAAATTCAGACATGCGCTGGACAACACAGTGGACTGACAATCAAACACTTGCACAGAGAGGCTGACATCGCTAAAACCTATATGCTGTTGACAAAAGGAGTAAGTAACTACTAATAACCAAAGGAAAAGCACATCGTTCTAGGAGAGCGCACCTCTGAGTAAACAGGGAACTGGAGCAGGATGGCCAGGAAAAGTCTGAAATCTGACCACCTGCTGTGCAATCTTATATACAAGATTTTCTCTCTTTGTTGCTCCCTCCCTTCCAAATTTGTCTAGCTTTCAGGGTACCAACTCTTCCAGGAAAGGACAGTCTTTCACTATGCCTTGTGCATACACAGACAGTGTTTGCCAGAGCCAGTATTTAAATACTACTAAATGAGGCTTTTAAAAGCAACACTAGAGAAGATGGAAGAAACACACAAATATATTTCTAACGTGGGTCTCTACAGCATCAATTCATAAATCAGCACAGAATCTCTGTTTATCATGTCTACAATGCAAAACAAATTAATTGAACTTTCCATCTTAGGGGACATAAATGAACCACATTGAAGTAATCATTAAGGCCAGCCATAATGCCCACGGGAAAGGTACCCTCAGCTGTGAGTAGTACCAGAGATTCCTGTTTTCTCTTTGCAAAAAAATTACCTCTATGATCTCTTCTTTCATGACAGAAAGCTCACTGTTGTTTCTTGCCATAAATTCATACTTGCATTTGGCATATTTCTTGGTCTGTGCTTTACTGTGTGCTTCATAGTTTCTGCAAAGCAAATATCAGACTATTGCTCAGTGAGACATTCCAGCAAATAAAAACACAGACTAAATGCCCTCTTCCAACAACCTGCAAAACATTTAAACAAAAAAACCCCATCATAACATGATGTTGCTGTAGAACTACCTATTTATAAAACACTGATTCAAAGTTCAAAAAAAAAAAAAAAAAGAAACGAAAGAAAGAAGCGGTTGAGCTACATGGACCTCAAGAACTGGTAATCTTTTATCAGCTCACTGCTTGCAAGATGTATGATAACAACTAAGATTAGCAGGTGCCATTGTATTAAGATAAACATGTACACTATATTTAGTCTGTTTTCCCACTGTAGGTTAAATGATCATTTGCCATATAAACAAATGACTACACTTAGTATATACCTGATATCTTGTGTTTGTATGAAATTATTTCTAGTGTTGATCATAAATTAAGTTTCAAACAAATAATAAATGAATAAATTTTTGCCGTCAACACCGATGGAATTAAACTCTATTTAAAAAATGCTCACCTACTGTAGGTCCATAAGATCTTGACCATAAGATACCACCAACTCTAACAACCTCAAGTTACTGTATTAATTAAAAATGAAAAATAACTTCTTGGCAGTTAGAGACAGGGTTCATTATAGAACAAGGCATACCACAGTGTAACTCTGCGTCTTTCTGTTTCCTTGAGGAAAGATATGTTCAGATTGCCTGTAGTAACAAGCTACTAGTTTCTCTGACATAGTACCTCTTCAAGGTGAGAAGCCCCCCTGTGCCCTCAAAATAGCTCCAAAAGAAACAGTAACATCATTCATTTATTGCAAATTATACCCAACAATCCAAATCCATACTAGGTAGTAAAGTCAAAAAAAAAAAAAAAAAAAGGATAATAAAACCATGAAACAATCAATGGCTTGAAATACTTCATACAACATCACAGCAGAGGGATACAAATGCAGATGGTTGCTGATGTTGGTGCTGTGTTACCATGGGTCCCAGGTGTGCCTGAGCAATCCAGTTGTTACCTAGCTATTGCATGGCTGTGGAGAACTGTCTCACTTGACTTGAAAAGCAGAACAAAGGGAGAATCATATTTAGATTGAAAGATTATTTTGAAAGGAAGACAAAACACTACAAGAATTTAAAGAGAGAGTCAAAAACATGGGATGAACCCTAGCCTGAAGAATAGCTGTTATGAGGTTGGAAGACGTGTGAGTAATGCCAATTTTTTCCGTCACCAAGTCAAAATTTATATAATTTTGAGCTTCTTTCCTACTATTTCAGGGATATGGCTAAGGTCCTTCTGAAGGTACTTTTACATTTAGGCTGCCTTTCCGAACTCATTTCACTAACTGTGTCCTCCTACCTTGTCCACACCTAACTATCCCGACCCCATCAAAAACCATAACTCAGGAATAATTTTTAAAAAATGCTTACATTTCAGTTTTACTCCACTCTGTTGCAATCAACAGCAACATCCCCAGGGCATGGGCCAGGCATTGGCTGTATGCTTCTCAAGAAACCATAGTTCCTCAAGCCCAGTTTAATGAGCCAAACAGTTTACTTGGGGCACAAATATTCTCAGCCCTTCCCTCCCTCCATCCTCCACTGTGTTTTCTTATTGCCTGTCGGATACACTGTAACTGCAGCCCTCTGCTCTCCCGTGCACGAGAGCCTAGCGGATTGCACAGACTCCCAGGGTGCTACTTCACAAATGACAGCACAAAACCAAACTACACAGCATACTACTTTGAAACATCATACAACATGCTGAAAAACTATTCAGTACTCTTTCAGCATCAGAGAGAGTCCCCGATATATGTAGTAACACACTGAAAGTTTAAGATCCTGACACTTAGTTTAAGTCACCCAAGGAAAGCACACCTAACTGGAGGTCCTGGCATGTTGGAATAAGGCTCACTGAAGTTCCCTGTGATTAAAATTTCCCTGAACATGGTGTAATCTACCTGTCCCTCAGAAGGTAGCGGGTGGCTCAGTCACTGCTTTAGGACTGCTCATTAGGAATGCCAGCTTTGAACAAGGACCAGCAAATAATGGCTGAAAGGGTCAGCTTGAATTTCTCACTCCCTCCCCCAAACCCACTCCTCCACCTGCTTCTTCAGAGATGCTTTAAAATTTATCTTTAAATGGAAGTTACTTGGGGTAATACATATTAACGGCTTTCCCCCAATAATGAGTTCCTACCATGCATGTATTATATGTCTCAAGAGCCAATTAACAAATGGAAGTTTGTGTTGTGTTGAACAGACTGGAAGATAGAGGCACACTGTGGATGTCTGCATCAGTACCAGCCATCTAGACTCCCTCCTGCAATCAGTGGTGAGAAACGGGCACCACGACATCATGTCTCGTTTCATATCTTTCAAAAGACTAATTTCACCTCACATGAACTGCTTCTTAGAAACACCCATTTCTCTTTACCCGCCACAAAGGAGGCTTGGATGACTCTTTCAGTTGCAGCCAGATACACTGATATCATCAATAGTTCAATGCAGTAAGCCCCATTCTCTAAACCTGAAATGGAGTCAACAACATTTGCATGGAATACTCTTGCTCTGAAAGGACAAAACAGGTCTTACCACATTACAGATAAGAGAGAAAGGAATTTAGAGTACAGGATGATCTGTAGATTTCAAGGTGACTGGTCCTGAGACAAGAACCCAGAAAGTAATCAAGTTGGAGAAAAAGATTAGAGATGACTACTACTGCTGTTGTTGTTATGAAGAATAAATCCAAAGTTCAGGAAAAGAATCCAGTCTTCACTCTGCACACTATGTGGGAATATGTTTGCACGCAGATTAACAGGATCTTTTAGCACATAGCTCAAAACTAGGAGTTATGCACAGGTTTTCATCAGAAGAGTTATATTAATGTTGTTTTAAGCAGCAATCTGATCCCAAAAACTTAAACATCTTCCATGGCACATAAGTTAAAATACTCTTCATATGGTGTATATGGACTATGGTTTGGCATGGGGGAGTAATTCCAACACTGCTTTACCAATTTACTTTACAATTTGTACTAGTATAAATTCACAGACAAGGCCGAGACTCCAAGGATCACTGCATTTGATCTTGTCAAGTTATTCGGATTTAAGCTAAAATGAAAGGAATGAAAGAGGATGTGCAAAAAGACACTAGTTGCTATGCAAACATTTCAGAGCATTTTTTGTAACATTTGAAAGAGAATGGAAGAAATGAGGAGTTACTATTCCGAAAGTGGATATTTATGGACCAGCCCAGAAAACAAAAAGCAGGAGACTACGGAGCACTAAGTGAGCAGTTAAACAAATCAAACAATCATTCAAAACAAGGACAGATGAATCTCAGAGCAGACTTGTCATTCTTTGTAGTTCTGAAAAGAGCGAAGAGTATGTTTAAAAACATGAAACAAAGCAGAAATAAAATCTGAACCCAAACAGGAAGATTCTGTGTTCTCAATCGGGTTGGAATTCCACTATATCATTTTTGACAAAAGCATCAATTTAACAGCATACGCACAAACACGGTAGTTTCATAAAAATTACACTAGAAGAGTCTTAATGATGTGCCTTAGAGAAGCAAAAGCAGAATACCCACTGCTAACCAGAATCGCTTCCTCATAGAAATAATGATCTGCTCCAGACACAACCAGAGGTAATTACAGACACCGCCACCCCAATAGCAATAAGTCGGGACAGTTATCCACAGCACCACGTACGCCGTTGATTCAGTGTTACCTATCTACATGTCGGCTAACAGTTTGCTTAAAGGCAGCAACAGCCGCCCCCTGGTCCAGCAGAGGCCCTCTTTTGTAAACTGTGTTACTGAATGCATACCCATCGGACGGAGGGTAGTCGGGAACACTGGGAGGCTGGAAGACAAAAAAGAAACAAAGCCACAAAGTGGATTAGCGTCATCAGCAGCACCGCCTAGTTCACTTAATCCAGCACCCCTAGGGTCCCTGTCAGCATTCACCCGTCCTCAGGTGCTCAGGGTTCTGCTATGAAAAGTTAATAACTTCTGCATTTCAAATACATAAACAGGGAGATCAAAAGGATAAGAATAAAAGAATTTCTATCCTAAGTCATCCCACTGCATTAATATTGCAGTGGATATTCTTTAGAAAAACAGTTCTCTGGGGCAAGGTCCATGTCATCTCTCAGATATCACTACAGCAACACAACTTATAAACAATGGCTGAATGGCTTTAAAATAAACTGCACTGAGAAACTGCTTTGAGCTTTTGTTCTAGATGTACACTTAAAGGCAGAAACCTCTAGCTAGCTAACAGTAAGTCTGTATAAGAATAAAACCTCCCAAGTAAAATTATCACTCTGTTGCAGGATCATAATGTCAAGTGGCTCATTTCTGTCACTCTCTCACCGAATGTGACTATAGTCAAAGAAGAAATGCAAAAAGGAATGTGATAGTTGGTATAATTAAGGATTTTAATTAAGGAAAATAATCACAGTTTATCACAAGCACATATATAAGAATATTCAAGGCTTTAGGTTAATTCTTTTTAAACTGCAGTCCTTTAAAAAAAACCACCTTAAATCCAGCAATGGTACTCTGCTTCTAAGTCAGAATTATTTTAACCACCATTCCCCAAAACAAAAACAAGCTAAGCAATTCATTTCTGGAGATTATGATATTGAAATTGCTCATTCTAGATCTTTTCCTTATATCACCATCCAGTTGCACAAGTTAGAACAGCTGAGATGCACCAGAAATTGGCAAATCTCTAAGCCTGGTTTGTTGTTTTTTTTGGTGGTTTCAGGTTTTTTGCGTTTTTTTTTTTTCTGTCTGTGTGGCTACAGAAAAGCTGCTCACCTAATTTCTACCTCCAAGTATGTGACCTGGTCCCCAGAGACACTTGTCTACAGGGCTGAGGGTTTATGAAAATAAATTAAAACCACACAAAACTCCCCATACACATAGAATATCCTTTAAAATTATATTATTAATCTATCTATGATTCTATGATTCTATGATTAAGACCTCTTTGAAAAAAATCTCAAGTGTCACCTAGCTTATACCTTACATCAAAAGCCACCCAGGAAGCAGGAACTCATTTTACTTCACACACAGATTACTTGCATTGCCTTAGCCTCACTGGACTCTCTATCACCAGTTCCCCATTGTTTCACTGCCATTTGAAGTCCTCATCGCTGAACTGAGTCCACCTTGAAACCCCTCTGGTGGGAGCTCTGTGTGTAGCTACATCTTAACATTCAGGAATGGAAAGAAAAAAAGGTTTCTCATGAGCGACAGCCTCCAGTGCACTTTGCCAGATGCCAGAGCAGTCCCTGCCCAGCAGGGAGGGCAGCCGGGGCAGCCGCATGCACCCTCTCTCCACTCCCACCGCGGCACAGCTCTCGACACACAGCCTCGGTCCTCGGGAGAACAATGTCACACCGAGACGCGAGGCCAATTATCGACAAGAGATGAACACTTAAATTCTCATCTTATTTTTCCAGGACCCTTTGTTAAACAAGCTGTTTGGGCAGACTTATGAAAGAATAATTATTCTGGTATCACCCACTTCAGGGCAGTCCTTTTGCTGCAGACAAATAGCATTTTGCACTCATGCAGCTTTTTCCAGGGGAGCACCTACAGCATTTCACAGCTATTAAGCAGCTCAGTGCTTTTCCCCCTAGGGATGTGCTGAGGAGGCACTGGTGCGGGGAGCCAAGGTACCGAGGTTAAACGACCTGCCCAAGACCACGCGGGAATCAGCGACAGTCATGAAACCAAGGCCTGACATCCCAGGTGCCAGGCACATAACCACAATCCCGAGCTGGGATTTATTTTACTTTTTTTGGTCTTTTGATGATTAAGATGAAGAGGCTAAGCTGGCACAAAGAGCTACCAATCCAACCAATGTTACTAACACCAAAAAGAATGAAATGAACTCCCTGAAACACAATCAATCAAAATCCCTCAATGTATTTTCCTCCCCCCAAAAAAATTGTTTTAACTTATTTTATATATATAAATAAAAAATTAAATTCTTACAATCATCAGAACAGAAAAATTAATTGTTCTTCTTTTTTCAATACTATTTTGCTTTTTGGGGGGTTTTTTTTGGTTGGTTTTTTTTTTAATTTAGAAGGAGCACAACGTAAC
>NW_009225224.1:19277-43967 GCF_000690835.1 Fulmarus glacialis
GAAACACTGAGGCAACGTTTGATGAGACTTTTTTGGGAGCTGACTAGGGAAGGGGGTGACAGCAATGGCAACCGCTACATTTCACATTATTGTGCCCACTAACTTTACCAAACATTTTTTTTCTCAGAACGAATCATTGGCAATAACTTAGTTTTTGGTACATTTATTCTTGTATATCTTGTTAGACGTAAAGCCAAACAGCATCTTAAGTAATCAAATATGTACAAATATGTTATCCTCCTTTGTTTGGCAGCCTTTTTACCCAATTTGTTTGTCTCTATAGCTGAGTAGACTTTTTTTCTTCTGACCGATGGAGATTTTCGTGAAAATAAAGTTTTATTGTGACAAGCTTTCCAGTTTTGATAAACTTTTGCTGGGGAAGCTTTGTTGTCTCCAATACGAAAATTGCTCTGCAAGAGAACCCCATCTCACACCAGCCAATAATCCTTCCCTTGAATCTTCTTCCATATGTGCATTTTTTCACTAACAGATAAAAAGACATATATATATTATAAAATTAAGATAAAATCCAGTATCATCGTGTTAAGATGTACTCCAAATATAGTACTGATGTAGATTGCTCGAGGAAAATAGGAAAGACTATGGACTGAACCTAGAAAATTCTTAGGTGTACTTCCATGTCACAGCTGCTAACAGGGCATCTTGGACTAGCTAACACTTGAAACTAAGGCTAGCATAGAAAAATAAATTAAAATTTTAAATTAAGCTTATGTCCTCCCAACAACAAAAAGCTTCCAAAACTAAAACTTTTATATGTTTAAAAAGGCAATAGCTTTTTTTTCTGAATTAATAAGCAACAAAATCCACTTTTACTCTTAAAATTCTCACATAAACCCAAGTACATTTTCTGGCCAACTCTACTGAAAAAGAGTAGGGGGTAGAATCTTTACAGTCAGCCCCTTCGTTTCTCAAAGTTAGTCAGAAAACGCATTCTGGTTTCTCTGAAGGCTTTAGATAGCGGTGCATGTTTCCATTTCTAAACAGAATAACCTATTTTTTGCTAAATTAATCACATTTATTGGGAGAAAAGGATGGGAAAATATTCCTGTGCAATAATTCTTCTAACTGGCAGCTGTTTTTCAGAAGTAGGCCTAAATCACCTGACATGGCATTACTCTGATAGCACCTGCAAATACTTTCTTGCAATACAGTGAAAGTATCAAGAAATTAATGAAAGGAATATCAAATTCCACATTTGTGAAGAAGCAGTGTAAACCCAAAATTCCCTAAAAAGTGGTGTTTTTTTCTTCTTGTCTCTGTGCCTGTACATGGATGCACATTTGAGAATACTTTGGTTCAAATTCTAACTGAAGTATATACGATCAAAATCAATGGGATCTGAAAGCACAGGTCAAGAACCAAACTGAACCGTAGGGGCTTGGATCGTCCTCCCAACTGAGGCAGGAAAGTGCACCAAGTTCAAGGAGAGCAGTAGGCAAAAGCATTATATTTTTCCTAATCACACTTTTGGTGGCTGAACAAGTATTTGGTTTTGTACAACTTTAATAGAAGTATAATGAATTTGCACTGATGTAGCAGATGTCAGAGCACAGTTACTCCAACAATATCACAGAATATTTTCTTTATGAAAGAAGCAGTTGGTGTTGCCTTCAGCTAATTTACAAAACTCTGTCGCAGGTAACCTACCTCAGTTGACAGTCTTTTCATTTCTTGCTTCCGCTGTTGCTCTGCAACGTTTGCCACGGACTCAGCCAAATGATTGAGTTCTTGCTCCTTTGGAGCTCCCATGAAGTTCAGCAAAGGAGGCTCCCAACCATTTCGGAAACGGGGGACATAAGGTGGAATAAAATGGTCTTTGGGCCAATCCGCTCTGTATGAAAAGTAAATTAGAGATCTGTATCAAGGGCCATACAAATATTGGTTTAATAGGTTTCCTAAAAATTGAAAGGCTTTAGAATTTTTATTAGTATAGAGGAGAGGCTGGGATTACAGTACAGGCAGAATTGTGCTAGAACACAGAAAATCAGCAGAAAACATCTATTGACCACAACTATGCTCCCTGCAGAAAGAAACTGCTCCTGCCGTAAGGACTTGTCAGTGGTAAAACACAACAAATTTCTGTCTTGTAGCAAAGGATGAGTAACAGAAGAACCATTCACAAACAAATCTAGGATTTGTCTTACCTGTTAGATGGGGAAAAATATTGCAATGCTCTATTTGTGTGAAAGCACCAGAAAAAAGAATTCAAAGAAACAGCCTGCTTTATAAGAAAGTCTGAAAGCAGGTAGGAAGCACGGAAGCTTAAGGGGCCTAGCTACACCTAAAAGAAAAAGTTAAACAATAGCTTTTACTGACAAAAACCCCAATTCTACATAGTCCAAGACACAAGAATTATCATCACATTTGCTGTTTTATAGTCCAGATTGATCTTTTTAAAATACTGTATTACTTTTCAGAGCTCCATTAGCATTCCCTATTGAAATACAAAATACCTAAACACTTTCATGCTCTGCCTTTGTGCTATACATAACACACAGTGTCCCGCAATATAAATTACTGTATCTTCACAGTGGAAGCAGAAACGGGAATGTACATTACAGTCTTTTAACAGTGTCATTGACACTGCTCAAAATTAAGGGACAAATGCTGCCAGTCACACAAGTTGTAGGAGCAGTCAGCAATTACTAGCCCATTAGCAGGCCTGAGCTAGGTCAGTAACCCTTGAGTTTCATCATTCAACTCTCCTGCTACACCACACCACAGTGTACCTTTGTATACTGAGATCAATCAGACCATCATTTCTAATCTGCATGAGTCAACCAACTATATTCTATGTGGTTCATTCTTCACTGCCCAACATAAGCTACTTCTCTTCCCATTAAACTTTTTTCAGGATGGACTAAACAAATGATGATGGTAGTTCCCAAGACAAGGAGCCCATTATTTTACCCACTGATCCATTTTCCCTGCACGGGGCTCCAATGCTATGAGGCAGTTTCCACTGTCAGTCCCACCACAAGCTGCTATGAAACCAGCAGAGCTTGAAGCAGGTAAAGGCAAGCGCATGGTGTTTTGCTTGGGTAAGCTCTCTGGCAATCACAAGGAGCTGCAATTCCTGTTTCCAGCTCATTTTGTAGTAGCAGGCTGAAGGACAGGCCCAAAGGACGAATTTGGACATTCCTGGTCCTGCAGCAGAGTGAGCTCAAGGAAGGGAAAGACCTGTACGTCACTCTCCCTACTCTCAGGATGTTTGCCACTCCATGCCCTAGGGCTTTCCATGCAGCCTTCCTTACCAGCAAAACACTCAACTACTTTTTAATCAATCAATTAATTAATTAAAGAAATCCACTTGGTACATGTTTATGTTCCAATCTGAAATCTAAGAGCAAGGATGAATAAACACAAAATACATGATGCATTTCCAGCCCAAGTGACTGCATACTTAATCATCATCAAATGTACTTATCTACCACAGATTACAGAGTTAAAATGCACTTTGCTAATTTAAGCTTTTTCTTTTGCATGTTCATAGAATCATAGAATCATAGAATAGTTTGGGTTGGAAGGGACCTTTCAAGGTCATCTAGTCCAACCCCCCTGCCATGGGCAGGGACATCTTCAACTAGATCAGGTTGCTCAGAGCCCCGTCCAACCTGACCTTGAATGTTGCCAGGGATGGGGCATCTACCACCTCTCTGGGCAACCTGTGCCAGTGTTTCACCACCCTCATCGTAAAAAATTTCTTCCTTTTATCTAGTGTAAATCTACCCTCTTTTAGTTTAAAACCATGCCCCCTCGTCCTGTCGCAACAGGCCCTGCTAAAAAGTCTGTCCCCATCTTTCTTATAAGCCCCCTTTAAGTACTGAAAGGCCGCAATAAGGTCTCCCCAAAACCTTCTCTTCTCCAGGCTGAATAACCCCAACTCTCTCAGCCTTTCCTCATAGGAGAGGCATTCCATCTCCCTGATCATTTTTGTGGTCCTCCTCTGGACCCGCTCCAACAGCTCCGTGTCTGTCTTGTGCTGAGGGCTCCAGAGCTGGACGCAGGACTCCAGGTGGGGTCTCACCAGAGCAGAGCAGAGGGGCAGAATCACCTCCCTCGACCTGGTGGCCACACTGCTTTTGATGCAGCCCAGGATACGGTTGGCCTTCTGGGCTGCGAGCGCCCATTGCCGGCTCATGTCCAGCTTTTGTTTTTAAATGTTCTATTTACCTAAGCAATCTCAAACCATATACTTACCTCAAAAACAACAAATGCATAAAATAGTTAATCTTTAGCTAAGCCTAACCATAATAGTGAATCCATTAAGTGCAATGTGTAGGGTATGCACATGTAACATGGTTCAGCCAATACACATTGTTTAAAAATTATAAGCATTTTCTTTATAGCATTATGATGCTTTTGAAGAAGTAAACACGTCGTAAATTTTTAGCTTTTGATAATTATTGGAAATTGAAAATAGAAATCTGTATCCTGTTCTTCAGTATTTTGTCACTTTTTATTGCAGCTTCTTCAAATTGATTTTTAGTGAAGTCCAGATAGCTGGCTTGGAAAAATAATGGTGAAAAAGAACTGGAAACATGCAAGGGACAGTTCAGAAAAAATGACTGCAAGAGGATATGTCAAGAGGCTCTTGATACCATGGACAAAAGAAAAATTTCTGTCTGCGTTTTCTCCCTCCTTGAGACCCCTAAAATCAAACCACTCCGAAATCCCACTGAGGCTGAAGATTTCCTTTCCAAAAACTTCAAAGAACAGGTCTGAAGAGTCCAAAGCCTAACAAATTAATATTGAGTTTATTGGGGGTGGATAACCTGATTAAGATCATGTGAACAAACTTGAGTTTAGAGATCATCTCTAAAATATGCGGAGGCTTCTTCTCACCTGGCTTTGGTCCATGTGTCACCCAATGACATCCATAACTGTCCTTCCTCACTGGTGACAGTATATCGCAGGAAGTCTATAGTGTCTTTTGTTAAGAGGGGGCTGAGTACTGTACCAGCAAGCTCTGGACCTCCTGTTGTCTGTACCACCTAAATCCAAATATTAAAATAATACAAAGAACATACACATTGTCAGTAAGGAAGTTACTGTGAATATGTTACCTACAGTGCTGCTAGGAAACATTTATTACTCACAAAAACAGCACGCACCCCCCTATCACTCACAAAAACAGCCCACACCCCCCCCCCCAAACTCTGAGAAGCTAACAATGTGTCTTAATGTCCTACAGATTAACCAAAAAAAAAAAAATTATTGCAGAAGAACTGCTCTGGTCACCAACTATTTTATATTTAGACCCACTTTTGGCAATGTTATTTTTGCTCTACTGATCAAAACCACATGTACTTCCATTAAATAGACATATGGCTATGCTTTCAACTCTCCTCCTGCATTATGTAAATGATCTCAATTTTTTATTGTTAATTAAAAATTATGATGGCAAACTGTAACACACAAAGCTAAAGATTATTTAAATAAATATATTTAATAAATGGGAATATACGCAGAAAAGCATATAAATTATTTTCTAAAGAGAACCTCATCCTGAGGTACACACATTTCTCCTTAGTTATTGTCCAGGGGCACAACATTTCAATCTTGTTATCCTTGAAAAGTTTACAGAGCATATAAATACAAGAGTTCTGAAAGAAAACACTGAGAAAATTATAAAACCTTACCATATGTAGTGGGGTAAAGAGAAAATGAACCAGTTCTGCTGCACTAGGATTCTGGATATGGAACTTTAATTTGGCCTGAAGGAACAGGAAAATTATACATTTTAAGAAACGGTTATGCTTTTATGACAATAAATACTTCACATAAAAATGGCCGTCCCTGGTCAGGCCACAGGTGTGCTTAAGCCCAGTGTTTTGTCTGCAACATCCGCTATGTGCAAGTGCTTATTCATCCAATTGCTTTTGAATCCATGTATATCTTTAGCATCTAAAACAAGAAATTCCACAACTGAATTATACGCTTTGTAAAGAAGCAACTCCTTTGGAAATTTGCCACC
Organism: Fulmarus glacialis; assembly: GCF_000690835.1. NCBI lineage: Eukaryota > Metazoa > Chordata > Aves > Procellariiformes > Procellariidae > Fulmarus > Fulmarus glacialis. The sequence goes on from NW_009225224.1 coordinate 25,276, forward strand.
TCTTAGTTTCATACTATTCTGTAGTTCTTTTCCAAATGAAAACTGAGCAATCCTCTACTCGCTTTTTCCAGTGATGTTCATAACCATCTACAGATTTATTACATTCTTCCTCTGTTTGGTCTTTTCCAATCTAAAGTAATTCCTTTGAGCATTCTTGTCCTTGCTGTACTTTCTTCAATTTTGTTACACTGGCAACAAAATAAGGCCAGGGAACATAACGGCATATTGATGCTCTTTATTTGCTAATTTTCTTTTTTTTTTTTCCCTAATGGTTCTTAACATTTGCTTGGTTGATCACCTTTGAACACGGATTATGTTCTCACAGGAATCTGTATTAAATCAACATTTTGTTCTGATTTGTTGTATATATGAGATTTTCCCCCACCTGTCCATGCTCTACCATACCTATCAATATTGAATTTCATCTGTCACTTTATCTGCTATCATGAGATATTTCTATGTTTGTAGACTCTACACTCCTCATTTGCCAGAACACACGTAAATATGTTGGACAGCAAAGGCCTCTGCAGAGGCACGTATGGGACTTCACTGCTGAATTCACTGCACTTTGAGAAACATCATTTTAGTCCTATAATCTGTTTTCTATTTCACCAAACAAGAATCTAAGAAGCTATATTCAACCTCACAGTTGCTCAGTTTCTTTAAGAACTTCAGGGTGTGCAACATTGCTGGATGTGTTTTGGAAATCCAAAGAAACAAAATCAAAGAATTGATGGATTTGTAGACATTACTTTGTTTTGCAAGATGCATGTTTGCTTCTTTCTCAATTTAATATACCTGCCTACAAACTGCATCCCATGTGTACCTCATGTACCTACAAACTGCATATCATGTGTACCTCAGGGGTACCTGGTTGTCCTAGTCCCTCAGATCCTTGGAATGACTTTAAAGATTATCAGCATTACCTTAACCACTCATCTTCCTCCGGAGGAAAGGCAGTTTGAGAGAGGTTATGCACCATACTGTGTGGTCTGCTGACTTAGTTTTTGGAATAGATGGAGGAACGGTGCCCATTCAAACAGGGCTTCTATTCATCTGCCTGTAACTTGATTTGCTGTTCTTTAACCCATTACCGGTTCTGCAGTATGAAACAGAATCTCTTGTGCCCCCCATAAAAAATGGTTTTCATGAACATATTGTCCACTATCAAGCTTTTCCAAGTAAACATATGCATAAAAAAAATCAGATACTTTCTCTGATACAGCTTCTCGGAGGATTTCTTTCATTTACTGATCACCCGTTGGCCCTGCAGGCTCCAGAAATAAGAAGCATGCTAGAATGTGTTTTAAAAAGTTATAGTATTTTTTATTGCATCTTGCTGTCTGTTCCTCAAACTGCTTTTGGCTAGCCTTATTCTACATTTACATCTAGCCTTCCAGAGTGTGCCTCCAAATGAAGAAAGGAGGAGGATGTGTTTTTACTTCTAATAACTTCCTATACATTGTTCTTCAGTCATAACAACTTTCTTTCAGTTTTTCTAAAGTTTTTTTGACAGATGGTAGGCATTTCCTAGGAGCTTCCAGCATGGTGTTTTAAAACAGTTTCCATTCTACTGGCAAAGATTTTATTCTTCTAGCTACTCCTTTTATTTTTAAACTAGATTCTTCATTTTACACAGTTCTCCATGTCTGACATTAAGCACCAGGAAGTGAAATTTCAGGCTTTTGTGGCTCCTGCAATGATGCTGAATGCACTATTATAGCAGAGCTCTTCAAGAGCAACATTAGAAACCAGGTCCTAGATGCTGCTGAGCACCAAAACAAGCACTGCTTCTTCTCCTGCACAGAAGATTCAAAGATGCACATGTTGGTCTTGGGTGAAAAACTAATTTAAATACAGAATGCGGTAAAAAGTAAGAATGGAGAAAAATGAACGTTAAAAGCACTATTTCTGAGCAGGATCAGCATGTTCTAAGACATCCATTCCCTCCAAAACAGCAATCCTTTAAGGTCAGAATCACAGCATTCGATATAGGGTTTAACAAAAATATACATATTCTTAACATTTCTAAATACCTCCTGCAGCCCTGCCATCAGAATTCATTCCCCAAGAGAAGAAGAAGCTGATTTTACTCAGTGACTGCAGGAACAATTTTCCCTGTTGGCATAGCTTCCCCAGCAATTGGAAGGGACAGTCAGTATCTGAAAGCAAATGTTTTGAAGGTGTCCCACTTGCTGCCTTTCTTTAATAGCACTTGCAGAAGAGGAGGTGCCAGGAGAAGGCTCCTGAATTAGCTTCTACACTTGTTGAGAACCTATAAAGCGACAGCAATTTGTCAGATGGAGCGTTCTGAAGCCAGAAAGGTCCTACATAATGATGGCAACAAGCACAGAGAGTCTGATGGGCATAGCTGAATAAAACTAAATTAAGGCCACAGCTGGTGATGCTGGCAAGCATGCAACAGAACCGTGATCCCAACAGGCGTTCCTAGAAATTCTTTTATGATTTAAACTCAAATTTTCCAAGTAAGAGGCTTTAAAGAACCAGGAAAAGAAGAAACACAATAATGCTGAAAAAGAAATATGCTCATCTAGTCACTGTGTAGAGCCCTTGAGAAGCAGCATCCCAAAGCTCGCTCAAAGGCCAACCTAGGCCAGAGGTGGCCAGCTCTGCCCTTGTCTCAGTTAGGATAAGGTGAACGTCCAAGATCAGCCAAGTATCAGCTGAGCTATCTTCCCGTCTGTCAGCCAAGGACCAAACTTTACATTTCCAGGTATATCAGCATTCTTGAAGAGGATACTTGTGGGTTTGTTCCTTCTGAAAGAGCAGTGGAGACCAAGACAACACAGACCCAGGCTCACAATTCCCTGGATGGCATTACCCGCTCTGCACAGCTGGCAGCAGTAGGGCATTTAAGACCCACAAGGTTTCTCTACATGAACAAGGCACCAGGAAAAGTTAGACAGAAGGCAGAAGACTTGATTAATACATTCCCAAAGACAAGATAACCTTCTGCAGCTCCCTCAGGGGAGTCAACAATAAAGCATCCACACCCTCTGGAATAGCAGGAATCTCCAAGAAAACTCAACTTAAAAATAACTACAAAGCAAATCCATCGTGTTGCCGATTCTTCCTTCTCCTCTTCATCTTTCCCCAGAATTTTAGTTCTTCACTTCATACTAGTGAAATAAGACATAGGAAAACCAATGCAGCAAAACTGACACCCAAATTAATTTGTAGCGGCAGGGAAAACAAAGGTCATGTTATAATTAACGTCAACTATCCTAGGAAAAAAACTGTTACTGCATGCCTCACGCCACTGTATCCACTAGCAGTCACTTACCAGAAGATTGAAGCCATGCTTGAATTTTTGGAAGCAGTCAACAAATTCATCTGGAGGTGGTGGTTTTGCGCGGAGAGTAAGAACTCCCTCTGGTGAACAAAATTAGATTTTTATATATCCATTTATATGGTATATAATTTCTATAAATATTACAGGTATAGTAAACATATAAATACATAATAAATTTACCAACTTATAAATTTTTTAAATATAGAGCCACCACACAGTGAGTATATTCTGCAGTCATATCTCTAATTAGTCACTCCTCACTGACTTCAAGCAAATAATTTTCATAGGTTTCCCTCTAAATATACTGCATAGGATTTGTTGTGCTCAAAGTGAAAGAAAATTACTACACTCATGAAAAAACAACACAAAAAGACACATTTGCTAGCTACTTCAATGATCCTCAGAGAAACAGAATTGTGTGCAATAAGAACTCCTACCTCCAGGCCCTTTCTTTTTACTTTTCTTAGTTTTCTTCCTCTTCGAAAGTTCAGCAAATGCTTCAGCAGCTTTTTGAAGTTTGGTAACAAAATACTCAATGTCATCCAAAATATGGTTCAGAATTTGCTATGGCAGAAAAGAAAAGTAAGAGTTTCTCTACAGAACCTATAGCAGAAATACTCCAGAAGTCAAAATGACTACACTTTCAGACACCAACAGCTTCCTCAGAACAAAGTCCACGTTAGAACATTGCTTATTTAGTTTCATTATGTTCTTAATGTTAAAAACCTGTAAAGTATTTTAAATCTTAGATTTTTAAAAACTTAGGGCCACTGGAAGTTTTTTAAGATGTAAGCATCAAGATTATTCAGGTTGGAATGACACAATTCATTCACACACTATATTTTCTCTCACAACACATGAAAAAATTCTATTATTATTTTTATTATAATTCTATTATTTGTGTAGGACAGCATTTTCCTAAACAGTATAACTTCATAATCTCCTTTAGTACAAAGTATTAAGCTGTTTGTTGAATGTCAGAATGTAGTTTTATAGAAGAAGTACTCTTTGAAGAATTGTTTTCAAAGAGCAAGTGGAGGAGAATGAAGGAGCCCCTGGGGAAAACATGTATACACCAATTCAGCAGGCCCCAGAATGCTTTCCTCAAGACCCTTGGATGTTGCTGAGGGCAACATCAGAGTAGAAAAGTAGAAAGTTAGAACTGACAAATGGGGCAATATTTGATATCGCATACATCGTAAGAGCTGCCCAACGTTGTTGCTTATAGGCAGGATCAGAAATGACCATATGATAATTTTCCAGATATTGCACATATCTAAGTCCCACTAAATTAATGGAATTTAAGTTTATCCTTACATAGTTCGCTGAGTTTGGTCTACCACATAAAATTAGTATTTATATTTCTAGCTCTTTACAGCAGAAAACTTTGCCTCAACATTCAATGCTTTTTCTTTCTTTTTTTTTTTTTTTAAAGAAAAAAAAACAAAAAAGAACTACTCCCTATTCATTTTTAGGTCCAACACACAAACATAGGCTGCCTGGAAAGCTTTCCAGAACTGAATTTCCCATGTGGAAAAAGCCTTCTCACGAACTAGAGCTGCAAAATTTCACTGACATTAAGCAATATCACTTGTAGTTTCTCACTTACAACATCTCTGTCAATCCTGGCTGCTATCATCTCTGCTGTTTCTTCATGATCATGGTATTGTCTATGCTTTTCAACTGCAGAAAAGGGAAGAAGAGAGTAAGACATCTATATACACAGAATTAGTAACCAACACTTCCTATACAGCTTATGCTTGAAATCATGCTGCTGTAAGAAAAAGATGGGCAATGTTTGTACCATTCACTTTGCAAGGACTCCACACAACGTGAAAATCTTGCATCCTAATGCCTGATTCTGCCAAGTCTCACAAAAAACCAAAAAGCTTAGGTGTATGCTTTCAGTCAACTTAGCTGCATAAATGAAGTTAACCACAGAAGTGTGGTACCAGTTTTAATTTTTTAAAAAATTAAAACAGAAAGTGGTCAATTATAAATACAACATAACGAGAAATCATCCCATTTTGAAAAATATGCTGAAAGCTACTCCAGCAGAAGTGAGCAGGAAGGAAGAATGTAGCCATGACTTCGAAGACAATTTTGATCTAAAAGGTAATAAGCAAAAAGGGATGTAGGAATTTGGGCAGAGTGACCAAGTCTGGCAACAGAGAAATAGGAGATAATGATGTGATAAAACAGGTATTTCCAAATAACAATGGACAGAGTCATTGACTTTTGTTTGAAAACAAAAAGGGTTAACATTTTGAGAAATTATACGCTTTACATTTTTAAGTCACACTAAATACTGTATTGCTTTTGTTAAGAGGTAGGATTTTAGTAAATATAGTTTAGAAAAAATCCACATGAATGGAATAAAAGGAACTGCAGGAACGCAGATCCACAAGTGGTCTGGCAAGACAGACCACTTGACAAACTAATGAAACTTTTCTGAGCTGAGGATAAGTCAAACAGAAGAACAAACTAGCCTTTACTCAAGATAGATGTAATACTGTAGATTAGTAGACAAAAACATTCTTAAAATTACAGATTTCTCTGAATATTTTTAGGTTTTTTCTTTGCATAGTTTTGTCCTTTGTTGAGTGATATCGTTTAATAAAATTATAAAGACTCCATGGTTAATGACTTCTAATTTTAAAATTTTAGTACCTATTATTAAAAAACCAACCAACCAACCACACCAAAAAAGGCCTCAGTTTAACCAAGATTATTGCCTTAATACAGCCTGTTTTAAAGAAGGAGCTTTACTGTTTCTAAAGAATGTTTTTCAACAAAATCTGATCAAAATAAAAATGTTTCCATTAGAGATTTAAAAAAAACAAACAATCAAAAAAATCCAAGCCCATCAGAAATGCTACAGCATTCCTTAGTTCAGGCTTTAAAAAAAAAAAAAAAAACAACTGGTTTAGCCATACAGACCATTATAATGATAACTATAAAATAAATAAATAATGCTGATCTCCAGTCAGCTTTTAATCCATGATTACATTTTTTAATTGTCCGAAAAATCTGGCCTACGCTCTCCCTATTACTAAAGAGAGCATCATTAAATTACTAGATTTATGAACAGTACTGACTACTGTGAATGTTACTACGTTCACAAAAAAGCCCAGGTTAAAATTGGTAGCCCACACCCTCATCCAGATAAACACAAGTAAACGAAGCTCTGAACAGAAATTCATAAAATGGGTAATTAAATGACAAGTCAGATTATGACAGTCAGGTCTTATTCCCCAGATCAGGCAACGGTGGCTTGGGGCATTTCAAACTAGTCTGGGAGAATAATCCTGTCTGCTCTCAGCAAGGACAGAGGGGTGACCTCGTACAACTATTTCTGTATCTGGATTCAATTACTGTAATCTTTATGAAAGTGGTCCTTCCAAATTATTTTTGTTATCACCAAGGATTATAAAAACCTACTGCCCAGAACAACTGTTTGTCACCACACTTGCGGCAGCGGGCTCCCAGAAATACTTACACTCCCCCTGCTCGGCAGCCCACGCGGACCACGCCGCCACGCGGCTTCTCACGTCCACTTGGGTGATGGTCCCCGGCGGCACAGGGGCAGGCGCCTGCGGCGGCGGAGGGATGGTGCTGTCAGCTTTGGATATCATCCTAGAGGAAGAGAAGAAAGCCCAGAAGTGACACTTGAAGGAGAAACGTTCTATTTTCTAGTGCTTAATCAGAGAAGACAAGGAGGCTTTACAAGGACCTCTTCTACTCTTGAACATACTATGGACTTGCCAAGTAAGCACTACTCAAGACCATGATGTGTAAATATGTTAAACACAGTAGGAGACCCACTCCATGATGGGGTTAGCAAACCTTTGTCACCTGGCCTCATGGGAAATCCCCAAGCAGTGCCACAGAACTTGATGCCTAGAGACCTGCCAGTTTACGCAGGTAAATTCAGTGCCTTGGGTTTAGTAGGTGGCATTTTTACTGCCACATGCAGTTCAGTGGCTGGACTTCCATTTTGTGCGAAAGTCTTCATTAGTAACGAAGTTACCTTTCAGTCAACACAAATGAGCATCTCTTCCCTAAATTTGACAGGTTGCCAACCACCTGTTTCTTAAAACGCTACCAACAAAAACAATTAAATTTACAGGCTGATTTTCCTTTTTATATCAGTGGCCTGTTCATCCTTTCTTGATAGAAATGTATCAGTGTTCCCACCTGTAATTTTCCAGTTTTCCAGTTCTTAATCTAGTTTTAAATACCATAAGGAAAGAGGTCTTTGAAGCCATTCTGCAACTTGATACCAACAGACAAAAAATCCCAACTCCTGTCATACACACATCCCATCCCTTCCCCACATCCCTATTTAAAAGCAAGATCTTCACCTTGAATTCATCTCTTTATAATCCCATCTCATTCATGGCATTCAACAACAACACAAAATGTCAAATGTTATTTGGTTTTTGAACACTGGTCAAAAAAATGTTTCCTTCACCTTTCCTTCCTCCAGTCTCCTAGGCACTGTTCTCTACATGTCCTACAGTTCTACTTGTCAATAACCTTGCAGCAACTCTATAACGCAATGTCAGGCGGGAGGGTCTCTCCCCATGACCTGATGCCAGCATGTACACGATACGACAGCGAGTAATCGGCACTAAGCTGTCACGCACTCATGACCTCTTGGCTTCATAGCCCTCGGAGACTGATATCTTGGATTATTTTTCCCGCCAGATGTACTGACCTACATTCTTTTCCCAATTAAATCTCATTAGCTTCCCAGCACATGCAATGTGTTAGAGTCCTTCTGGATTGCCTCTTTGTGCTTATTCCTGTTTGTCCCACAAACAGTAAAGTCTACTTATTTAATTTTAAACCCGGAGATAAAGTTAGACATAGTTCAGTTTTTGTTTTGGTTTTATAGGAGTGTCCATTACTCTACGAAAACTTCATGAGTTACACGTCAGAATTTAACAGGTAGCTAAGACTGTTATAAACTCATTCATATAATGGTGATGTTTTTACTTTATGATTTTTGTCCAGCAGAGGCTTCTCTATCTGGGCAACAAAACTAAGTGTTATTGAGAGATACTATCAGGATGCAGTTACATACTAACTTTTCAACAAACCACCATTACCATTCCATATCTAATACATCTGTGCCCTTGTTTCTATGCCTCTGTCGGCTACCTCTCATTTCTGTATTAATCTTCTCTGAACCCAACAGACTCTTTTCCCCTACACTTTCCAATTGGCAGAGAAGCTTTTGCTAGCAGGGAAACAAGGAGTCTTCAGCATCGTTAAACAGGCAGGCAGGAAGATTATTCAATCTTCAGTTGCTGTTTTATTTAACATCTTTAGATCCCAAAACCTTTTATCATACTCTTATTCACTTGGAGTTATGGGGCATTTATGTTTTTAATTTAAATTCTGAACTACTTGACCCATATGCAGAACTGAGACTTGCAATGCTATTCTCTGGCAAGTGGTGTTGATGTCAGCTGTTCCCGTCACTAAGGGGGAATCGGGAAAGGTAAGAGTGACACTATAAATTGAGAGAGCTTGAGATAATTATTAAAGCGAGGCCTCTATATGTGGTTTTGGAAGTACATTATCAACCAGCAAAAAAAAGCAAAAGACAGCAGGCAGACTTAGAGAGCTTCTGAATGCTGTAACACTATTTGATGATCCTATATACCAAGAAGTTAGGCTTTTACCTCAGTGTTTCAAGCCTCTTCTTTTGTTTCCCACTTTTGCTGTCACTGATTGCACTTTCGATATCTTCATGAATAAAGCTAGCCTAAAGAAACAGAAACAGAAACCATCAGTTATCAGCTCGATTATCCAGATATATGAAATAAATATCTCCTCATGCCCCTTTTTTTAGGGCATCTTTAGATACCAGAATCCCTTATCAAATCCCATTTATTTAAAAGTTCTGGGATAAATTATTTTACACATAAACAGAACAAAGAAACACACAATGCTATTGTCTGGGAGTTGGTATTTTTGTCACTGTTCCAATCTCAAGCATTATCATCAGATGAGTATGTCATCTAGATACCAAATTTGTCTGAACAGCTGTAATTATCTCAAGTCAACCATTATTGCATAAGCTATTTTTTCCCTCTGTGTACATAATTTTTGTTTTTCTCAAGTACGTTAGGAGAAAGACATACTATAAAAAAAAATCTACTATAGGTAGTAGCAGCAAAACTACTGTAGATAGTAGCAGCATAAAGGATTAGGAAAATAACTTGTAGTGGTAGTTTCCTTTAAGAAATAACGATAGTCTCCAGTTTCGCTTTGATGTAACAGAAGATGAATTTTTCAGAACACATCCTGTAAGAACCTAATCTGTAGGTTCCTGCCTCTCCATAAGTACAGCCTGCCCCCACCAGTGGCCCACAAGGAAAATTTTGATGCATATCTAAAGCATTATTTTAATAGATCTTGCGTTAAATAGGTCATGGCTTCTCGTAGGATTTAGAATGCTCTGTTACATGTCTTCAACTGACAAATTAATTTCCTACACAGGTTGTCAAAGCCCAAATCTGTCAGTGTCTGGCTCACTTTACAAGGTCCATGTCTTTCTTAGTACCCTCATAATGTAACTTCTTGGGACAAATATGTAACTTCTGCTGGGACCAGAAGACTTTGTTGAATTTAGGATCCAAGTGGATTAAGGGACCTGTCAGTCTATAATGAATTGCGGTACAGAATATGGACAAGGGATACATTAAGGTTAAAGAGTTAATAGAAAAAACTTAAGGGGATTTGAGGAACTTAAACCCAGAAGAATTCCATTAATCATACTCTTGATACTTATTATTAACAATTTTTTGTTTAGAAAATATTGAATGCCCCAAATATTATTGATTTTGACTAATTTTTTTTTATTGCAGAGGCTCCTGAGGTTCATGGTAACTTCTAATCAAAAGCAGGAAAAAGGCAAGGGAGAAAGACCTAACTTTTCAAAAGCAGCAAAGTTTCATGGGTAAGGAACAAAAGCTAGGGTATGGTCACAGACTCAAACAATACCTCAGAAGAAAAGGGGGATCCTGGACTTCCAAGTTATCGTTATGTGCTCTGCATTCTTACTTGTACACAGAGGAACAACTTCAAAAGATGAAAGTCTGAAGAAAAGAGACCACCTCTACACTTTGGGAAGCTGGGTCCAACCAGACCTCAATAAGGATTCCTGCATTATTTAACATAATGCCACCTGAACTTCTCACAGGATTCCCAATTTCCATTGAAACAGCAAATTCTGTGCAACTAATCACACAATTAGCCAGTCATCTTCACACCACTCTCACTATACCAATTTCAAAACAGTTGCACAATGTGATTAGCAATCTGTTGTTTTAAGACAATGGTATGAACTACTACAAAGGAATTAAAAAATCCCCATGAAATTATAAATTGGAATTTAAAGAAATACTAATTACATAGAGTAACTAACAGAAATTAAAATTTATAACCCTGGAAATACAGAAGCATTTCAGAATACATTAAAAAATTTATTTACGCTTGAAGGAAATATTTTAATCGGAGACAAACAATCTCTTTCCTTGTTTTGCCCCTCCTGCAAGTAGTATTTTCCTTTTCATTACCTCTCCAGCAGAGAAGAGATGCAGAGAGGTGGGAATGTAGAGAAGGTTTAATTGTTCAGTGACAAAACGAGAAGAAAAAGGGAAAAGACTGGGTAAGACTCAGGGCTCGGATGAGTTCTTTGCAGATTATAAGATAAATTTGAGATAACTCAAACTATTTTACACCACTTTCTCCAGAAGCATGAATGCAAACCATACACATATTCCAGAGCTTTACTCATTCGCAAACCTAAATGAACAACTAAAACCCAAGAATCAATATTTACAGTAACGACATATTTGAGCATGCACTAAGGATTCAGCTTACATACTGCACTACTCTCTTGCAAGACATACTACACTACATTTACTAACATACTATAAGTAGTGTCGATATCATAAATGCATTAAACTTAAAGCATATTTATAAGAATAAAAGAACAGAATTATTTTCTATGAATCAGTTCATTTGATTTTACCCACTGTACTTGCCAATTCATAAAATTTCCCCTATTCAAATAAGTCACAGCAAATCTCCATTACTACCTTACCTTAATCTCATCACATTGGAAAAGATGCAAATCGGGCTTGTTTTGGGTTGGTTCTTTACATATTAATGCAAGAATTGAATTGTAATTGCATGCATTCATCACAGCTTGGCAATGCTGAATTGTGCTTAAAGGAAAATTCTCCAGTTCATTCTGCCGGAAGAGAAAAAAAAAAAAAGCAAACACAAAACACCACCTTACTATACAGTGTCCTGATCTCAGAAAAGCTGCACGAGTTAAAAAGGGAAAGTGATAATAAGCTAATTAAAATACCGAATCTCACATACATCAGTTTTCTGCCCGTTCCCTTTTTCTCTCCCTCTCTCTTTGAAAATGAGACTGCCACTCACAGATCTTACCTTTGATTCCAAGTCCACCAAACTGACAGCTTTGTCATCCACTTGAAGAATCATATCTTGAGTCCACACTTTGCCTTTGGCATCCAGCAATTTCAGCTTTCTTATTCCATCATCTACTGTAATCATTGCCTCTTTTCGGTCCAGAACAAAGGTGGTCAAGTGCTAGTGAATGGGACGTACATTTTAAAAAAAAAACAACTGTAATTTTCCTTATTGCTCGGCAGTGTCAGTATTCAAATTGCCAGGAAATAGCAATACAAATTATTCATGAATAAAAGTGCCTTTGTATATGACAGATCCCACCAATAAGCTATAAGAGACGTTGTTTAGTCCATAATGTCATTTTAAGTCAACTGATTTTTGTAACTCATTGTTGTCATCCTCTGTCATTTCCTTACTACAGTAAGTGGTTAGACTTGAAGGCATATTCTGACATCTTTCAGGTATCAAAGCTAGAATTAAACCCTGAGTATTTAATTAGCTTTCTTGAGGAGTGAAAACCTGTCTCTCTTGGCGAGGTGAATCCAGGAAGCGTCAGCAGAAGCTTCCCAGAAACACCCTGCCAACGTACCTCCACCACCACCCTGACCTGGAGTGTCCTCATCTCTTCCAGAGCTGCCAGCTAGCATGCTGATGGCAACCATGATGGGCTTGCATCTGACTGGGATACCTTATGGACAGGCTAGTTTCTTCTTTTTTGCGGATCACAGTAGAAATGTGGTATACTAACTACTTTTGCTCACCACCAACTTGGAATATTCTCCAGATTCAATTAATGGTCTAGAAATTAAATACTGCCTGACAGCCATCACCTCAACTAGCTTCCCTGTCATTAGGGTTTTAACAATTTCTTCCTCAACATGCCAACCATGCAAGACAACCCATAAAATTATTTCATTTTATCAAGGCATAAATCCAGCTTCATACTCTTATTGAAGACGTGGTTACATTCATTCAAGCTGAACCAATTCTAATATATGCCTGCACATCTATCTTCTAAATAACTTTAAAAAAAAAAAAAAAAAGAAAAAAAAAGAAGAATTAAGTGTGCTTGCTTCTATTACAGGATAACAGCACTTAGTAATGACAGACAAGAGAGTACATATATGCTGCATAGAATCAAAGTATTTAAAAGACGTAAAGTGAAACAAACTCTTCACTGGCTGCTCACACAGGAATGCTTAGACTCCAAATACAAGTACTAATTTTTATGCCAGTACCAAAACCGTTATGAAAAAAACAAAGAAAAATAGACAATTAGAAGCATCAAGCTGATCATAGGATAGAAGCACTTGAAATTAAGACTCTTCTGCACATGATCTCACAATTTACAGCTAATTTAAAACCCAGCAAAAAGGAGCTAAGAATCTATGGTATTTGCAAGACTTGGCTTAACCCATGAGAGTGGTCTGATGGCAGTGGGAGAAAGTTTGTGCCAAAGTAAGACTACAGAATGAGGCATTGCATCCAAAAGTGCTTAACAGGCTACATATGGGTACCCAGGCTTACTTTGCTGAATATTTTAAATATATCTACTCCTGGATAAAATATGACAGCAGCATGCAGTATTTCTGCAAAGCGGCTTAATACAGGAAGTAACATACTTTGCACTTCATACTGGGGAAGAATCTGTGCAGGCAGAATACTGGGGCTTTTAGGGGTTAATGCTCAGCACTTTCTGAATATTCTGTCACCTCTGCTTATCATAACTGATCAAAGTATTCATTTTAAGTATCATCCAGTGTGCCTCACTAACAGCACGGGGTTTTTCAGCTGTGCAACAAGCCAGGTTCAGAGACAGGGCAGCATAACACGTTGAATTGATATCCCATTGAGAAGTCCTGTCTGTTTGCCAAACTACACACAACTTTGCTTACATTCTTCTACATCAAAATTTCAGCTCATTATGGCAGAGTTACAGAATTTGAGACATTTCAGTGTAATCTATTCTGAAGTGACCTCGGGCTGGCAGGATATTTTGGAAGATGTATATGCCTTCAAGCATATGTATCCTCAAAAATCATGTAGGCAAAAATAACTGCATGTAACTGAAAGCTATAATTAGTATATCGCTCCTCCTCTCACCTCTACGTGATACTGCGAAGTTTCGGATATGCTGCTGGCACTGTCTCGTGCATAATTCTTTCTTTGTTCTAAAGATGGGAGGAAAAGAAAGAATAATTATTCATTCAACTTCTTATCATGCTGTTTTGATTACATCTCAGAGTTACTCAAGACTAGTTGCATATGTGAAAACAGAAGATGAGCTGCTGATAATTTCTGTATTTCGACAGAAAAAACCTTCACCCCCACATAGTCCAGCACAAGGATCATACTTACGTCAACAATGTTAACAGAGAGCCAGTGGGTGCAAAAACAAGCCAGTTATCTCGTCCCAGTGAGTCAGGACACCGGAGGGGAGCAGTGTTCTGACTGAAAACACTTCATTGGGAAGCCTGATTATTAAAATCACTGGCTTGCCATTTTGGTAGCAATAAGTTAACCAGCATCAGGCTTACTGAATTTGTATGAATGCACTTGAAAGCATAAGTATTTTCTGATAACACATGTTAAATCTGCAAAACAACAAAGCCACACACAAATCAGACCTGACTCATCCCTTATTTCTTCCTAAAGTATTCAATTTGATGAATTACTAATGTAGAAATATGCATGGAAAAGGGTTAAAAAAAACCCAACCCACACCAAATATCTCTAAACAGAATTATTTTTCAGCTGAACATAACACAATGCTGCAAAATCAGAAACATCGTTTGCCTTTTACTCCATACAATAGATTAATATCAAACCAGGAGAGGAAAGAAGGGAAAATGCAAGATGAAGACACAACACACACCCACACCATAAAATAATGAATTCAGATGAACACTGAAGAAAACTTTTCAACTTTAGTGGAAAAAATTTGAATGCAACATTTGGAGGATTTTTCTCTTTTTTCACCACAACCTCTTAAGGGCCCAATCTGGAACACCAGGAGCTTTGCCTAAGGCAGGAAGTCCCTAGGAGACTTGGCCGAGAGAGGTCCAAGGAAACTCTGTAAGTAGGCAATTCTTTTCTCTCCATTTCATTAAATAACTTGATTTTTGATCTTTGAGTAAAATAGGCAGTTTGATTTTGTACAGAAGGAAAGTACCTGATGTACATACAAAATCCATCAATTTCATCATACTCTGAGTACTTGGGGGGAAAATAAAAGTGTGTGATTCTGTTGACAGGAATGTTAAGTTACTTTTTGCAAAATAAAAAAATGTGGACTACTACCAAGCACGTGATCTGTGACATACAGAGATCTGCAGTGAGGACACCATGAAAGCCACACTGTAAAAGGCTCTTCTGTGACCAGGGTTCCTTCAGACAGGAATTTCAAGTGCTGACAGATACAGCAGTGCCCTCTTTTTCAGGTGTCACTTGTAGAAGTATTTGTCACCTTTTATAATCACACCCATTTATCTCTCCAGTTCTCAGTGACTTTCATGAAAGACAATACAGTTTCTGAAATCCCTCGCTGGCTTGAAGCCCCCCTTCCAGGATGACGAACACCACTCATGCAACACAGCCATCCTGCTACTGTACAGCAGCTACTCAGTTTGCTATAGCAAGAGAAGTGTGCAGTACAATCAGCCAAATTCAAGAACCCCATGGATTATCAGAATTTTTAACTAGGTGTGTGAATATTTTAAAATAGATGTCTTAATTTAATTAAACATTATCCTGAAACGCCAGGGCAGAGAATCTCCATTGATTCCAACTGTAACTACTATTTCTGCTTTTGCAGCATGTTACTTGAAGTTTTTTTTTTTTTGGTTAATTTTCTTTTTAACCACAATAGACACACACACATGCACACCCCAACAAAACAGTCTGTAAAGCAGTACTGTCTGATTTGCTACCTTTCTTTTTTTGTTTGGATGATGATCTGAAGAAGTAAAGTCCATCTGTTCCTAACAAAACAAGGGAATTAAAAAATAGTATCTAGTTTAACCCCATAGAATTATTTGCATCTCCAAGGGGATTAGTTAACAGTCTTATGTTATAGACTGTAAATGATAGTTAAATGCTGTCCAGTAAGAAAGAATATATGATCAAAAAAAAAAGTCACTGATCTCAATTAATATGCATCTCAATGCATCAAATATTCAGCTTTGACTGTCATTATCTTTTTTTAGGTGAACAAAAGTATTATTTTTTTAACGATATCAAATTAAACCAGGATAAGAAATTTTACATCTACTGTAAGGTTTATAAATCCTACAAACAGTAACAGTTAGAGTTGTTTTAAATAAACAAAGAATATGTAGAGGCTCCAAAGGAATTAAGAAGAGAGTAACTTTTGCCAGAGATTCCTTGCTCCGCTTCACAGAAATTTTGTCCTGTGTTAAAACAGGATATCCAAAACCATTCGTAGCACTGGTTAACACATCCTCTTCCGCAGAGCAGCTCTAACACTCATGACAGACATGATGGCAAGGTTTTCAACACACAATGTCATGGTGAGAACAATAGTGTTTATATAAGAAATAGAGCTTTCTGAATGCTAATACAATTTGCGGTTGCCTACACCTGAGATCCAAGGAGAGCCCCTCAAGTTCTGCATTCTTAATTACAACAGAATAGTAACAAGAACTTCAATAAAATTTCCAATTAGCAACAGTCAATCTATGTTTGTGTTAATAAACAAAAAGTATGGTCACCACAACAACTGAGTTCAGCAACAATTCCTATTTTTATTTATTTCTTTAATGCAGGTAGAATCATTATTAGAATCATAGAATCATAGAATCATTAAGGTTGGAAAAGACCTCTAAGATCATCAAGTCCAACCGTTAATCCAACACTACCATGCCCACTAAACCATGTCCCTAAGTGCCTCATCTACACGTCTTTTAAATACTTCCAGGGATGGTGACTCTACCACTTCCCTGGGCAGCCTGTTCCAAGGCCCGACCACTCTTTCAGTAAAAAAGTTTTTCCTGATGTCCAGTCTAAACCTCCCTTGGCGCAACTTGAGGCCATTTCCTCTCATCCTATCGCTGGTTACTTGGGAGAAGAGACCAACCCCCACCTCGCTACAACCTCCTTTCAGGTAGTTGTAGAGCACGATGAGGTCTCCCCTCAGCCCCCTCTTCTCCAGGCTAAACAGTTCGCTCAGCTACTCCTCATAAGACTTGTGCTCCAGACCCTTCACCAGCTTCGTTGCCCTTCTCTGGACACGCTCCAGCACCTCAGTGTCCTTCTTGTAGCGAGGGGCCCAAAACTGAACACAGGATTCGAGGTGCGGCCTCACCAGGGCCGAGTACAGGGGCACGATCACCTCCCTACTCTTGCCGGCCACACTATTTCTGAACCTGCTAGAGATCCAAGTTATCATTTAGAATAGAATAGAATAGCATAGAATAGAGTATTTCAGATGGAGGGGACCTACAACGATCATCCAGTCCAACTGCCTGACCACTTCAGCACTAACCAAAAGTTAAAGCATGTTATTAAGGGCACTGTCCAAATGCCTCTTAAGCACTGACAGGCATGGGGCATCAACCACTGTTTTTTGTTATCCTATAGGCCCTTCTACCAAAAACACCATGTAATGTATGTCACTTATGCAGACTTGGAGAATCCCTTTTCTGGGAGTCCAAGAAAGTGATGCAACCTAAACTCTGAAGTAAAGCATGTGAACTAAACTGGGGAGATTTCCAAGTCTTGTTGCAGTTATAGACCAAACAAAAAAAAAGACAGGGTACCTCACAGACTCTTAATTACTGCTCAGTGCTGCAACCTTTATGTGGTTTTGGCCTATAGCAGCTGTGAATGTTGTCAACACTGCTGGAGGTGGATACTATGGGTATGGAGGAGCTGTAGGTGGATATTACGGGTAACGGTTCCATCCTGAAATTATTCGCCCTTCAAATTACATCTTCTACTAAGTACCCTAGCATCAGGCAAAATTCTTCCGTTGCTTCTGGAAGGGTTTTTCCTCAACTTTTGTTTTTCAACCCTTCTACAATTCAATAGGTAGAAAGTGGGTCTCCTTTCCCATACAGGGTCAACCCAGCTGCTAATAACCCAGGCTCCCTGAAAGAGAGTTTTTTTGGCTGCCTGGCATAAATTGCATTGAAGGAAGAATGAATAAAGTCCCCCCATGATAATATGAACATAACAAACACAAAGAAAAAAGAAAAAAAAAAAGGAAACTAAAAGAAAAAAAAAAGAAAAAAAAAAAAAGACTGACATCTACAATGCATCCCCTTTCTCATGTTTTTTTCCAGCAGCTCAAAACTAAATCTCTGCCTCTGCTTTCTCCTAGTGCCTGGCTGATTTCCCAGATTCTACCTACAAACCTCTGCAAGTTCTCACCTTGCCCTCATAAAGGAGGACACAAACCCTTTTGCACCCCTTTCTGCTGATGTGCTCCACTGCCTTGAACTTCTAGCAAAATTGATATAAGCCTGCAAACCTGTTCTGCATCCTTCTCTACCCAGATGACACAAGAGTCTGCTGCTTCTTCCTACAACACTTCCACTTTTCCACTTCCAAGTCAGATATATCTGAGCACATGACACTCTCAGTCTTTTTCATCCATATACAGCTCCTTATTTTTCTTCTTTTCCTACAGAGTTGCCCATTGCCATTCTTCTGGAAATGCAGCTTCCAACTCCTCAACTCTTTGACATATCAAAGTGGCTGATTATTATTCATCAATATTAATCTGACTGCTTTTATAGTCAGATGTAATGCCTCTTGACTTATTACATGATCTTCAAATGCAAGTAACTCATACCCTATTATTGAAAATAAGCAACAGAATTTGCTGACTTACTGAACGTACTGGGTCTGGCTGGGATGGAGTTAATTTTCTTCACAGCAGCCAGTACGGTGGTGTGTT
>NW_009225224.1:43998-47317 GCF_000690835.1 Fulmarus glacialis
ATAGGGATGGTTTAGCTATTGCTGAACTTGTGTCAAGGCCTTCTCTATTTCTCACTCTGCTACGCCAGTAGGTAGGCTGAGGGTGCATAAGAGGTTGGGAGGGGACACAGCTGGGACAGCTGACCCCAACTGACCAAAGTGATATCCCATACTATATAATGTCATGCTCAGCAACAAAACCGGTGGGTAGCCTTTCCAAAGTAGCCCTTGCTCAGAGACTGTCTGGGCATTGGTCTGCTTGTGGGAGGGGGTGAGTGATTGCCTTTGCGTTACTTGGGGTTTTTTCAGTTTTTTCCCCTCCCCCCTCTCCTTCACTTATTAAGCTGTCTTCAACTTGATCCAATTCTCTCCCCTTATCCTGCTGCAGGGAGGAGACAGGGGCAATGAGCAAGCAACTGCATAGGTCCTTAGTCGCTGGCTGGGGTCAAGCCCTGACACTGGGGGGAAAAAAAAAAAAAGAAAAAAAGTTTTGTATGCTCCATTTCACTTTCCTGATCAGTCTCAGCCTCTCATGGGTCCCTTTATGCATGAAGAGAGTTACTGAAGCTAAAGCAAAATTCTGCAACAGAGACTTCCAGATAGGATGTATAAAACTATCAAAGGATGAATAAAACTATCAAAACTATTGAGTTTTTTGTATTTACTCTACTTATTGCAGCTCTATATCCAACATGTAAAACACAGTGCAGCCTTAATATCACAGTTAGCTCAAACCCTGCTGATATGCTGCACACAATTTACTGAAAGTATTTTCGCTCTGATAAAGGAAAAAAATAAAAATAAAAAAGGGTCATGGCAGAAGACATTTAAGTTAAATTCTTAATCACAATGTATAGCAAATGCAACCCAGAGGAATTTGAGCAAAATAAAACCTCTCACAAGGCAAGGGCAATAAACTTAAAAGCAGCACAGCGTTTCACTCATGGGTCCCGACTGTAAGATGTACTAGCTACTAAACCTTTCAAAGGAACACAAACATTGATCCACAGAAACTAATACTCTTCCCGCTGTCTCATGTGGAGAGACGCTACTGCTATTCATATCTTTGTGAACTTACTGAATTCGCCAATCATCAGGAATGGACCATGTTTCTGGTTTCAAAAAGACGTGAAAAGGTACTGATTTTGTACTAATTTTGGAAGCAGCCAAAACACCAGAAAACAAAAAATGACCTCTTGACCAAAGACTTTTAGCCAAGTCAAGAATACACTAGACAGTACGTGACACAAACAGGACCTGAGATTGCCATCGCTCATTTTCTGCCTTGCCCTCCCTACACTAAGAACTCTGTGCTCTCCCCAGTTATTTCTGTGAAGGACCATTTCATACTTTGGAAAGGTAACTATTCCACAGTTTCAGGCAGAAACACCAGTGTGGCTCAAGGTCCCTTGAGGCAGAGCTACGAACAGAACCTGACATAGCTAAAGTTAGAGTCCTGTCTCACCCATTTTCCAACTGGAAGAGGGTGCAGCAATATGGCAAACTAGAAAGCCGCTTAATAAACTCTACTGTAGCCTGGCTCTGTGCCACTGTCCAGAAGACCACACAGAGAAGTGTATCACAGCAAGAGAAATCTAATTCTTTATCTAGGTAGGGAAAATTCTTACCAAAAGCAAAAGATCTCAGTCTGGGTCTTAACAGATGACCTGAAGCACGGGTGGTGCTGGTTAGGGCTATGATACCTTTAGGCACAAGAGATTTTCAGTTCCTAAACGCCTAAAACAGAAATGAGCAATCCCGATGCCTAGACTTCCACTGATGTCTTACAAATAATTGCATAGACCAGATGTAATAAGTTTCTTCAGCTCTATGGTTATGATAGCGCAAAGAAGGATAATGGTGGATCCCACCTTCCCCTGCCATAGCCAAATTGGAAAATATTTGTACAGTGCACAAAGAGACAAATCTGAAATCTGATGGCAATCCATGTGGAGATGGATTAAGAGTCTCCCTCACAAGCTGTCCTAAGAATCCTGGAGTGACAGTATAAATTATTACTACACATCATCAAGCAGAAAAGCCCAATACTTAGTTTACTACTGTACATTTATGGTTTGCATTGGACTGATTGCTGACACCCCTTTAAGAATGTATTGCAGCAGCTGGAAAAACTCAACTTGAGACTGAGAGCAAAGTGCAGGAGACGTGACCTACACATCCGGGGAGAAAGGTCAAAACTTGAGTTCAAAACAAATCTCATTAAGAGAGGAGCAAACACTATCACTTTCAGAGATTTGTGCCACAAGCTTCTCCCTGATGGCTATGTGGAACTAGCTATCAGAGAAAGTGTATTGTTTAGAACTCAATTGTCAGTTTAATCCATTTGAGTATGAAATAACACAAGCATGTTACATGGATGGCTTCTTTTAATGGACTCGTTTACCTAGTCTATGATCTGCTTGTGATTTCCTTGAATTTATCACACTACAGTTCTTGCTCTGAATGCGGTATTTGAGCAATGCAAAAATACACATGCGATTTGTAATCACAGCCATAAGAGTATAAACACAATGTATAGAACACCTAGTCTTTTCTGATGCAGTGTGAAGACAATTTTAGTAACATCTTTCAATTCTGTGCCGTATAATAATCTAACAATTTGGAGCGAACCACTAGCTCGCTGCTCCTGGGGAATGGGGCTGCTCTGTACTGTGTCACCCCCTGGCAAACCCCCAGCAGAGCCCTGGCTATTGGCGCCGACTGACGCTGCACGTCTGCCCGCAAGCAGAGCTGCAGAAGACAGATGAAGAAGCCAATGCTAGAACAAAAGATGACAGTACAAGCCAAAACCCATTTCAGATGGAAAGATCAGAAACTAAATAATGAAATAAAACCCGTAAGAATGTGCAGAGGGCATCTTTCCTCCCAGTTCGGTGAGAGATTTATCATGCAAATAGAAAACAGTTCATTTCAGGAAGGAAATGAGTGAAAACAAAGAGATTATTTGGACACAGGAAAAAAGGAAGGAAGTTTTTGCTATCAGATAACCACATCAGAGATAGCAATGGCTCCGGTCTAGTTTTTAACTGAACTGTCTGTAACACCAATAAAACTCCAGCCTCTTTTCTCACTGGCACTGTGGTCAACCTTCTCCCTGATGACCAAAGGACTGAAGAATCATGAACCACCTCAGCACTGGGACTCAAGAGATAAACTTCATTGCATGACATATACATGTGTGTGCGTATATACACACACACCTATATATACACACATATATACACAATAATAATAATAATAAAAAATAATTATTATTTTTTAGTCTTTATTGTGCTTGGAGGAAATTGAATTCAAGGTCTTCACTTGTTGATACCCATGG
>NW_009225224.1:47494-50445 GCF_000690835.1 Fulmarus glacialis
TATATATATTTTTCCAATATATTATAAGCAAATCTATTAAATACATGAGCTTTATGAATTTACATAAATAAAATATGTCCATTTAATATACATATACATAATATCAAATATTAAAAAGTCTGCTTTATAGGCTTTCAGTCTCATGGATCTCAAATAAAATACTTAAGTTAGCTATTAATTATAAATCAATTACAAATAAAATATTTTATAATAAGCATTTTTAACACATTTTAACAATTCCAGTGTCACTCAACTGCTTCCCACCCCCCTTAGGACAGCATGCACAAAAATCCCTAACACCACAAAGGAAGAAAAGTCACACGTGGGTTGCAGCAGAATTGCTAAAATTTAAAAAAATATAATTGCCCTGAATTTGAGAAAGGTTTTAGGTGTTTTCCTTGTTTTCTCCAGTTCATACATTTGGCGATACTGACAGCCTAGTTCTTTATGCATACAAAACAGATCAGAAGCAGTAAAATGTGCAAACTCCTTTCTAAAAGCTGTGCCCATATATCTTTACTCAGAGCTGCAGGATAATTGAGTCTTCTACTCCATTCAGTTCCTGCAGTTGGCAACTGCAACTATAGTTTTGTGATATATCTACCACCAATGGAAGTGAACCAAGATTAACAATTCATTTTACAGGAGCCACCACGCAGCAGTTATATGGTAAGCATTTTCAATTAGTACCTGAATTCAATTAAGTATTTTAGAAGTAAACGGCTGTTTACCATTATATACCTCAAACTTACTCACTTGTCCCCATCGTCTACTGACATATGACTATCCCATGACATGTTTGATATAAAAAAGCTCAGAGAGGTATTATTTTAAAAGCCTACAAAGATTAAAGAACATAGTTAAGACACTTACTGATACTGCCAAGCTGTTCAAACCATGTACTCTTGAAAAATTATGATGATGATATAAAACGAAAAAGAAAAGCGCAACAGTCTCATAACGTCTCATAAAGAAATAATCTGCAAAGAGTTTTTCGCAATGTCTCTTGCTGGTTTCTGTTACCACCTACTATTTCTGTCAACACGTGCAATCAGTTTATCGAGTGAAACCATACAGGATGCAGAAATCACTGTTTAAAACGATCTCTTCAGAATTTTCCTCATTTGCAGTTCCTGCCTTTAATACTATGTCAAGTGACTGACTTCTGTGGCATACCACTAAAAAAGATAAATTTAAACTTAGAATGATTCACATGCAACATCATTTTTAAATGACAAATGTTTCAAATGGTTTCTACTTCTGTTTTAGCTGATTCTTCTAGAAGTGGACCTTCACACTACTCTAGCACAGTGCCTTCATCCACCAAACCATGTCATCTTTTTCACACCACTCCTCTTTTCAGAGGACACAAAGCTAGGAGACCTCCCATCTCCTTCTTAGGCTTTTAGCCTCATGAATTTCAAAGCAGTTTGAAATCCAACAAGGCAACCAGTACAACAAAGTTGTTCTCATGTGCTCACGGGGCCTGACGGCTATCCTTCCAAGGGCAAAGTTAACGCTGTTCCAGTGCCACAAAGCATCCCGCCCTCAGTCCCCTAGCCCCCAAGGTCACTCCCAGCCATCACCCTACCCAAAACAGGAGGGAGGAAAGATTAGTTACTACTAAGGATGTTGCAGTTACTAGCCACTGCTCTTTGAGCTTTCCAGTTTGTTAACCTGCAGAAGAGGTGGTAGATGCAACAAGGGGAGCAGGCTGAGGTGCGGGGGGTCCTGCACAGGACTGGGTTCTCACTGCAAACCTCGTTCTTCCAGTCGTATCAGTTGTACTGACTTGCAAAAGAAAGTACTTTAACAACAGGCACAGATTTACACAGCAGAACATCTCTCAACTTCATTGCCGCCTGTATTTCCATTACCAGCACAGCTATCAGCAGGATGTATTCACAGTGGAGGTGGACAACCAGGAAACGGTGCAATTTGGCTGGCAGGGAACATGACTACATTCTGCCTCCACAGTGATTTGGCCACGGGCTAGAGAGTAGCGTATACAGCCAAGGCAAATACTAGCATCTGTAGCTGGTAAGTGCAAAAACGTTTAGGCATTTATAAGCAACATCACATTTGACAGTCACAAAGCCTGTCAAAAATAGCAGGCCAAATAGGGCTCCAAATCCGTTACATCAAATCTAACCTCCATGAAATCCTTGTGTCAAACAAGAATAATATTTTAAATTCCTTTTCTGCTAGCAGGGGATAAAGGTGGAGAGGCAGGGGGAGACAAAGGTCATGAATCAAACCTATAGCACAGCTAGATCCCTGAATGCCTTCTCCCTGATACATAACTTAGCTATAGGATCACTCTCAGTTTTGTGATAAATGCTTTATATATTACTGCCTTAAGAATTAGCAGGTGGGAGTTCTCTGCTTAGTAAACCATAAAAGCATTTTCTAGCTAGCCTAGTTAGTTTTAGCAGGAATAAAATCACTTTGTTCTTTAATTTTGTTTATACACACACATGTATGTGTATGTACATACATGTTTTAAATTTATATGCATAAAATATTTTCACCATGACATCACAATCAATATTTAAACAACAATTTTAACATAAATGTTTAAAGACTTTATGCCACCTTACCATAAAGAGCTTTTGCACTTGTTCTTGAATTCTGCTCCCTCTCCGCCTGAGCAAATGTTGGTGAACCATAGCCACTGGAAGAAAACATTTCTGGTTAACTTCTGTGTAGATGTATTTGCCACACAGAAACAGGCATTGAAAAAAACCCTCCCCTTATGTAGGACTACACACACCTACGATGTTACTATCAGAGATTGGATATTTGTTCTGCACCATGAATACAATGAAGCGTGTTTTATTTAGGCTAGAAGCCCTTCCAAGCTATTTTTTGTTGCATTAATATGCACAATGGGGGTGTGGTATACACATAGATGCTACCATAATGTAAGTAATCAATACCACTAAATAATA
>NW_009225225.1:0-967 GCF_000690835.1 Fulmarus glacialis
CAGGACAGCGCGGGGACTCGGAGCCGGGGAGTGGAATAAGGTAACAAGCGGATGTACCTGGGTCCGGAGGATTTTCGGCACCGAGTCCCTAAATCCGTGCCCTCAAAAGCGAGAGCAAGTCAAGCAGCTTCTTCGGCACAAGCCATCCGGCAAGCGCGCACGCACCGCACACACGCACACACGCACACACCACACACACACACACACACGCACCACACACGCACACGCAACCACACAGGCACAATCTGGCTCTCGGAGCAGGGGTGCTGCAAAACCCGGATCTGGCATCAGCATCTATCCCCCATTCCGGCTGCAGCAACTCCCTTCCCCAAATTGCCGTGCCGAGCTCTGTCCAGCACGTTGGCGTTTTCTGCACGTTCAGGGAAGTTCAACAGCTTCCACCAAACTGGGCTGGCAGGTGACAGCAGTCGTGTGCCTGCATCCCTACGCGCTCGGGAAAGCTCACCCGAGCACTGGGCAGCTAAGACCACATCTAACGTGATCATTCACACCGGCTAAACTAGTCCCACTGCCAAATTGCGATGTTTTGGTACAGTGTTTGGCTGCCTTTAAAAAGAACAAGATGTTGGATGTGGGTTATTGTGACTTCACTTAAGCACACAGATCTGGTGATGGGAACAGATCTGTTTGATGGGAAAGGATGGCTGCTCTTGATCTCTGTCTGGAAGGTAAAACTTTGGGTTCACCCTGGGGAAAAAAAAAAAAGACACTCCACATGAATTTTTAAAGTGCTAATATGGCAGGGTGCGTTATTACCAGATTTTTATAGGCAACTGTACGCACTTCACTTAGTCTTTAGAATGTAGAGGTTTGCTGCCAAAAGAGTGCTGGACTTGGCAAAAGTGGTACTGTCATCTTGTATTATTCTTTAGCCATTAAGTATCAGAGTCCACATTTTAGGAGCAGCAGAAATACATTGTCTATTCTTATGGGGGGCTCGAGATCG
>NW_009225225.1:978-7916 GCF_000690835.1 Fulmarus glacialis
AGCAGCACAGATGCCTTTGCAGTGCTGCTGGGCAGGAATAGTGCTGGAGTTAGCATTCAGGATTGGAGCAGCTGCAACTTCCCTACCTAAAATTTGGACAGCTTGTGGAAAAAGCAGGAGCATCCTGCAGTGGAGCATGCTTTTGTTGCGGTGCTGCATGAATTTCAACAAGAATGGGATTCTGAAATGCACTCAGAGCTGCTCCAACAGATGCCTTTGCAGTGCTGCTGGGCAGGAATAGTGCTGGAGTTAGCATTCAGGATTGGAGCAGCTGCAACTTCCCTACCTAAAATTTGGACAGCTTGTGGAAAAAGCAGGAGCATCCTGCAGTGGAGCATGCTTTTGTTGCGGTGCTGCATGAATTTCAACAAGAATGGGATTCTGAAATGCACTCAGAGCTGCTCCATTTCTAACTCCCTTTATCCAGCTGAATTCAGGAGCAAAAATTGCTAAGATCAGGAAAGATGTGTGTAGCAGATCTGGGGTTTTACAACACTAATGCGCCAGCAGCCAGATTATTTTTCTGCGAGATTTTTTGCTTGTTTTCTGCTTTAAACATTAGAATATGGTGTTTGGGGAGCAAAACCGGACTAGTTACAGAACATAGCAAATTTTATTTTCAGATCTTTCTAACACAGTCTGGGGGCATGAGCCTAAAAAGAGAAGGTAAAAGTAGACCCAGGTTGATTTTTTGTTTTGTTTTTCTGAAAGGAGCATGTTCATACACACACCTGCCCACACTGACACACACACAGAGGCACACGCACGTTCCTGTTACCTACCTGCAGTGCATCTCACCTGAGCAGCCCTGCACAGCGTTGCCAGCACTCACAGGGCTCGCTCCAACACACAGCAATAGCTGAAGGCAGAAGTAAGTCCAATGCATTTTTCTCTCATCTCACAGCGCACATTTGTTTCGTGTCCATGAGTTTCAGTGACGTGCAGCTTTCTGGTGAGCGAGGATCATGTCCTGGAATTGTCTCATGAGCCGACATACACTGTCCCACTTGCCTGTGTTTACTAGTACGTAGGAAATGTGTTTGTGGTAACTGCTGATGCTGCCTGGGAAGGGAAAGTGTACGCATGGCACGCCTCAGCAGTAATTACCAGATTCATGTGGGATGGAAGGAACAGCATGTTAGGGGATTGCAACAGTAATAAGACACAGAGATGATACTGATTCTATTACACTGCAAATGCATGCATATAATAACCACTGTTGGAGGAGGAGGAACAAGGATTTAAAAAAAAATAGCTACAGCTTTTTATTTAGGAACAAAGTCATGATTTCTCAGCATGCCTGAAGTGTTTTATAATCCCTTCAATTAAAAACAGAGTACAAAAGAACAGCTTTTTTCCCCACCTGTTTTAGTGCCTTTTCATTTTGCTTGTTGAATGAGGGAACATTTTCAGGCTGTGACTATCTGGGAGCCTCCAGGAATGGAAGGCCAGGAGGCAGGTTGATACAGCAGCCTATGAGGGTTTGGGAAAACTCAGTGTTACGCCTGATTTGTAAGCATTGTGAAGGTTTCTTTTTTTCCCAAATACTTTGCTGTGTTCCCTCATCCTCCTTTTTGGAGCACTATTTGGAGCACCATTAAGACTGAGTACAGATTCATAAACTTACAGATTCATAGATTATAAGGCTTAATGGAACCATTATGGCTTTTGGATCTTGCATAACTCAGACCATCAGCTAAACTGGAATTAACTCCTGTTTAAACTAGATCATACTTCCTAGGAAAAAGAAAAACAAAAAACTGAAAAAACAGTAACATATCCAGGCATATTTTGGCAATTGCCTGTGATGAAAATCTGCCATAATGTTTGGTAAACTGTTCCAGTAGCTTTCATCTCCCACAGGTAAAAAATTGTGCTTTCCCTACTTCATCTGGCTACCTTCAGTTTGAAATTTTTATCCTTGTAATATCCTTGTCTGCTGGCTTAAGAGCCCCTAATTATCCCATACCTGTTTCCCATGGGGGCACTTCCAGACTGCTGCAGAGCAAGTATGAACTAAATACCAGCCTTAACCAACTTCAAATAGTCTGTGTTAGTCCTATGCTGGTACATACACCAGAGCAGCTCTTGCCTCCTGCACAGTCCTAAAGCCACCACTTTATCTGTCTGCTGGCAAGAAAAAAAAAAAAGCCAGACCATGGCATGAAGCATAAGCACATAAAATTTGGCACAGATCATTACCCTTCCTGCCTTGTGCACATCATGCTGTTGTCCTCCTGTGAAAGCAAATATCAAGGAGCAGAATAAGTCTGGAAATGTGGAGATCATTTTCTTTCTCCACTTTGTATCTGCAGATGGATGCTAAACACTACTTATGCATCTTTACCTATCTGTTTCTCTGTTTCTGTTTCTCTGTATATAAATGAAGAAGCAACAAAGATATCCACCAAGTCTTATGGAATAGAGAAAAGAATGCAGCAAGAAACTAAGCAAAAATCTTTGCGAATTGGATGGAGGGCAGGATTTAAGTTTTACTGGTCATTAGAAACTATCAAGGTAGCCTGGGTTCTGGTGGTGGGTAAGGAGGGATTTATTCATGTAGTGTAAATAGATGCCAATATTGATTTTTGTGAACAAAACATGATGACTGATGTGGTAAAACAATGGGAATTTGTAAATTTAGGTATTTAGTGATCTCATGTGTTCCTCATCCTGTGATCCTGAACTGCATAATACGAGATTCCTACTCCATGTCAGCTTTTAGGGTTCTGAGATAATCATCATTACTATTCAACAAGTACCCTATATTCTTGCTTTCCGAGGAGGTATTTCTCTGTATGCCTGTGTGTGTATGTGTGCCTATTTGTAGCTGGAGACATTCTCTCTCTGTGAGTACATACATTTTTGGAATCTTTCCTGTACTGTAAGTGGGATATTTTTGTGCCTCACTTAAAAGTAATTATTAAGGAAATAAACAGTTTCCAGATTTAGCAGTGAGCAGTATGCAAAATAATTGTTACTTGTAATCCAAGGTTTTATCTCCTCCAGCAGCACTGGAAGGAATGCTGTAAAGGAGAGGGTGAAAGAGGAGGCTCTGCCTTTCACTTGCTTTCTTTGGGCGAGGGACAGGCAAAGGATGAGTGAAGGAGGGCGCGCATGAAAGACAGGGAGGAAGGAGCTGGCAGGCTCTGCCCTCCATGGCCCTGGCGTCCATCCCTTCTCACCCGTGCTGCCCAGCAACAGCGAACTGGTGCGATGCATGCCCAAGAGAGGCAGAGGAGAGAGGTGTTTGTGATGAAGTCTCCGTGGAAGGAGAGCTGGTGGATGCGCCAGGCTGTGGGCAGAGGGCCACTCCTGAGTGACAGTGGCTTCTGAATGTGTGGTGTCTACTGAGTTGCTGTTTGCTGGCAATCAGGAATCGCCTTTGCTATTACTTGTAATGAATTTCCTTGTTTTCCAGATGCATTTTTTAGCTCCATTTCCTCCAACCGTTCGAGCATCTGGAGAGCCATGGGCTATTTCAGAATATTGTTTACTGACACTTCATGACTACCTACTGTATAAATAAAAGAATTTGATAAACTACGACTTAAAATCAACATGCTTTGTTATTCTTCCCTCAGTTGCTGCTTCCTGCAAGGACTCAGATCCTGGCCAAGGATACACGTTGTTGAGACCCGTTATCTAATTTCAAGATAATTTTTTGCAAAGAGAACTCGCCATGATTTGTTTCAGTATATCTGGGTTAATCTGTTTTGTAACAGCACAGCATGATTTTACACTGGTGGTGCAAAACGCAGCAGTGAAACTATCAGTTTCTGATTTTTTTGTATCATTAATGTGGAGTCCTAACTTTCTTAAAAATAAGAAGCAAATTTTGTGAGTTATAATACCAGTAATATTGGTTTCAGCAGTAAATGTGGTATAGAAGGTGTCTGTCAGAAAGCATCCCAGGTAGTAAGGGCACTGGGGATACTGACAGACTCACCACTATGTAGTTAAGACTGCACTTCATTTTAGCTTTAGCCCAATTTTTTTCTTTCTTGCATAGAAAAACAAATCTCCCTTCCTCTTGTACACACACACCTTTTAGCATAGGACCCAACAAAGTACTGTAAGACAGTTGATATTTATGGATGTGTTCATCTTGTTCAGCAAAGTAGTATGTCTGATCCAAAGCCCTTTGGTGTCAGTGGAAGGACTCCTACTCATCTCAGTGGGATTTGGATCAAATCTTTGAACAAATGCTTAACTTAAAAGCATGCACTTAGGTCTTATTGAGTGGGTTAAATATTTTTGGAAGTGCTTTGTTTCATCATCAATGGGTTCTTTTTCTCTGATAGGAACAGTGAGATGAATCTTTCTGATGATGGATATTCTGTGATGACATTGCTGAGCATCAAGAACATAAAAAAAAGGTTTTTCCATCCTTAAAACAACAATGGATTTATTGTTCCTTTCAGTTCGAATGGGTGAATACCTACAGTAGTATTTACCACTACCATTTGTAAGTGCAATTTTTCAATTTCCTAAGAGTCATAATCTGCACATTACATACTGTGAATGTTTTTTAACTGGAGATGTCCCATCATGCAAGCACAAGTGCACACAAGTGTTTTCAGTCATTCAGAGAGTCTTGTTGAAATTATTAGGTCTTCTTGCTTTACTGAACAGACATGCCTTAGTAATGGGGCTCATATTTGCATAATACAGTTGATGTATGGGTATGATGAATGTTCTCTGTTGAAAGTCTGGTGGGTTGATGAGAGAGGTTTCTTCCCTTTATTTATTAGTAGTAAAAGAAACATAATGAAATCTCTCCGTATCATTATTTTTATGGCAGTGAAGTTGAAAGAATCCAAATCCCACTGAGCTAATGACATACCTAGCAATATGTGAGGAGCAGGAGCAATGGATGAAATTCAGTCCTGGGCAGAGGGCCAGCCCAGAGTGATTCATCATGAAAGCCCCCAATTAAGACCTCAAAAGAGGGCTTAAGTGGGACTCCAATGCCCTACGCCTTGAGCTAGCTTTCTGCAATGGTGTGTGGGGGAAAGTTCCTCCAAATGAATTATTCATCATAAATAATGCATCCTATTAGTTTAGCCTCTTTTTCTTGATCCCTTGAATTTATTTAATTGAAATTACTCACCAAATAATTTCTATGAATAATCATGGCCTGAGGATTATTTTTGAGCAGTTCTCGGTGAGCATTTCATATTCTACATTCAGAATGAGAGCTGTGTCATTGGGTTTTCATTATGCACAGAGGTCACATATTTCTGATTTTGCTCCATGATGAATAGAAAAAAAACAGTATTTTTTCCAACTTCATGTGTTCCCAAAAATTCCTTCCATTAAGTTCTTTCCATGAGATGTTTGTGGACAATTGCTGACCAAAGAAGAATTTGGGCAATCATTGGTTTTTGTGTTTTTCACCTGGTTTCTAATAGAAATGTAATTGTGCTTTATGTATGTGCATGGTATGTGTATATGTCTGGCTGTCAGTCAAGGTCCTCTCCCTTCACAACTATTTTGAACCACATTTGATGAAAGGCGGTGGCCATTAGAGACTGTAGTTTCCCACTTCTTCAGCAGAAATAAGTGACTGAGATTTGCCCAACCAGACGAAAGGTTGCAGCCTGGCCTCATCCACTGTTATCTATCAGAAAAATCCACATCAGAGTTTGGCTCAAAACTGAAAATTTGTGTTTTGGCTGCTCATGCAACCTCCTGTCAGGAGCAGGGAGGGAGACGTATTCTTAAGCATTTGCATTGTTGTTTGCAGGCTCCTGCAATATCAAGTAATAATGGATTGGAATAGCCCTATGGTTTGAAAGTGTTTTCATTTCAGATCAGATGCTCACCATTATTTGCAGGCGTGTTTCAAGGTCTTGTTTCTGCATAGGCTCGATGTGAGTACTTCACTGTGTAAAGTTACGTAAGTGCAAAAGAGGTTGTGGGACTGGGATGGTGGTTTCTGGTGTCAGAGGTGAACCTAGTTTATGGCTAGTCACTCAACACAGAAGCCACCTTGAGTCAATAGGAAAGAAGAAACGGCAAGCAGTTTATCTCTGAAAATGGGGTATAATAAGTCAGAACAACAACCAAAAAAAAAGAACAATGATGTAGATTTTAGGAGGAAATAGTTTCTGTTTTGGTTTTCCAAGGATAGAAAAGTTAAGTCTCTGAGAAATAAGGACTAAAGACTAAAGAAAAATATTCCCTGTTTTCCTGCAGTCTTTCCCACATCACTTTAGCCAGAAACTTTGCTGTCTGTGAGCAATAATCATTTAGCTGAAAAATACCCCATAATATTTCTCTTTGTGGAGGCCGGTCGGTTACAACTAATGACTTTGAAGCGTGATGTATAAGTCACAGTGGCATGAAAAGAAATTGATGAGACAATTAGAACTTATGAGAATCATGGTTGCATTAATATGTTGGGGAGAATCACTTAGAATAAAGAATTCCAAACTCCAGGGAAACCTTAAAATTTATTTGGCATCTGAAGTAGCTCCCTGAGTTGTTATTGCAGAAAGCACAATACAAACGTACATAAAATCCTGACCTAGACTTCAGCCGCTGACAAATCTCCCTTTGACTTCATCGGGCCAGGATTTCAGCTGACTTCTGCTCCGGGGAGTTTACATGCAAAGACAGACAAAGCTTAAGTATCTAATACGACATTTTATGGTGAAATTTTGGAGCTCAGGTAGAAAATAGGCATACTCAGAATCTCCTTCCCTATTGACAGTGACCAAATTCTGATGGTGCGTAAAATCACTTGATATCTGAATTTTTAACATTACAGTTTGCCTGCGCTTGAACTTCTTTTCCTGGGCCATCCTCAGAGCCATCTCTGTCTTGATAGAAACATTTCAAAGCAAAGTAGGGATGGGCCAAACATGGTGCATTAACTGAAAGGACAACAGGAAGGGAAGGAGTTATGATAATCATAGAATCATAGAATCATA
>NW_009225226.1:0-14360 GCF_000690835.1 Fulmarus glacialis
ATGATTCTATGATTCTATGATTCTATTGTTGAACACTGGCACAAGTTGCCCAGAGAGGTTGTGGAGTCTCCTTCCTCGGAGATATTGAAAAACCTAATGGACATGGCCCTGGGCAACCTGCTCTAGTGACCTTGCTTGAGCACGGGGTTGGACAAGGTGACCTCCAGAGGTGCCTTCCAGCCTCAGCAATTCTGTGATGCTGTGTGAGAAGGTATCTAACACACAGAATAAAAGACTGAGTCCAGCAAACTCTTCTGCAATCAAAGTTTTTTTTTTTTTATAAACACAAATGAACATGGGGAATTCAAGGAAAGCACTCACATACAACAAATTACTTACAGGTGTTAATTTTTTGCAGGATGAGGATAGGTTTGGGACCTCTAGAGGGGTATTGAAAATAATCTGATACTGACTTACAAAAGAATTTCTCTCAGGACAACCTGCAATTCCAGAAGTGGAACAAATTAATAAGATAACAATTCTGCTAAAAGAATTGTTCCCTTGTAACAGTGTAAATCAGAAATAACTTCATACAAGTCAGTTAAGATACGTAACTGTGAAACTGGGTTAGTGTTAAGCATCTTTCTGCAGGGCAGAAATTGTCTCCTTGCCACCCAATTCAGTGCCCAATGTAAAATGTGGATCTTTTAAAGCCCTGGAAGAGCAACTGGCCTGTCTCTAAGAAAATGATACCCAGGCATTGGGATCAGCTCAGGGGCTTGCTTCCCAAATGGTGGATTTGAATATGTTTGCAATCCAGATGAAAGGGAGAAGGCTAAATGCATACCTCTAGGGACAGGATGCTCCCAGAAGAGCAGGCCTTACAGCATCTTTCTGTAGAGATGGCTGAAGGACCACTGATGCTGCCTGAGTGAAAGGAAGACAAAGTTTTTTCTGGTGTTGTGGTTCACTGCCCAGCGGTGCCTGGATCTTTTGCTAGATGGGAAATGAGAATTGACTGGAGATCCCACATTAGGTGGCTGACTCCATGTGGAAGGGACACTAGAGGCAAGACCATCCTTCCACCAACTTCTCCTCAGCATTATTCCCTGCTGTCTGATCTCAGTGACCGCCCCAAAAAAAAGAACTGTGAAAGGATAGTTATCCTGCTTTTTCTGTCATCTCTTTCTTGTATTTACCATAACAAAAAGGATGATCTTTAGGGCAGAAACTAAGCCTACATTTGCACAGTTCCACAAGTGTAACCCACCGTCAGGTATGCCAAAATAAATAACAATTCAGCATCTAGTTTATTTACGATCATTCAGTGGGGAAGGGGGGAAAACATGGTGTTTACAGATATGCAAGACCTCAGAAAATGAATACTGATGTAAATTATGTCACATCAGTGCTCGGGGAAAATGCTGCTAAGAAAAATCAGAGCAAAAACCAAAACAACATCAGTAACAAAGGCATCAGACTTTTCCTGTGTAGAAAAGAAAAAAAGAAATTAGGATCTCTTTTCTTTGCTTATGGTTTTAAGAGTGGGAAAGCCTTTCACCTTACTTAAAATCACAAGATGAATGGAAAAAACTGTAAAATCAATGTTATAGAAATAATTGTTTTATTTCCTTTTGTATTTACATAAATCCTTCAACGTTTTATCTAATTCTTTAGGCAATGCGAATATTTATTGCAAGTTGCTTATCGCACCAATATGAAATGGAAGCAAGACTTATGCCCTTGAGACACAAATAATAATAATATTGAACATCTGACTCAGTCCACTAGGACAGTAATTTGGCCAGGGTTAAAGAAATAAAATCAGAATTCATAAAGCACTGAGAGAAAAGCAGAGAACTCAGCTATGTAGTCTACAAAATATGCTTCATGTTTCTATGCAGATTTCAGTTTAGCTCTCAGTTATTTAGCACATGGAAGTCTTGGGAAAAAAACATGGTGTAAGAACAGCTGCGGGGTCACTGAAAAGCTGGGGGCTACATTACATAAAAGTTGGCTATAACATGAAACAGCAGGTCCTGATGTCCCTCAAGTACTTTTTCTGAGTTATCTCTGGAGATTTTTAGATACCTGGACTCTTTCTCTGCCTGAGGAATTATAAGTGACCTGAAGTGTATAGAGTGTGTGCATCTCCTGACAGAGACCAAAACCTCCAACTGTGAAACATTCACAGGGAAACACCAGCCTGGTTACCCATGACTGAACAAATGCATGTGCCAACACATAGATCATCTGTTGTTTTCACCTGTTGTTTTTTGGTTTGTTTTTTTTTTTTTCAATTTCTATTCTTTTCAAGAAGCATTTGTCACAAATATGCAATTTTCCATCTTAGGTTACAGGATTAACCAAAATGCAATGTATCAGCTAGCCTCAGCAAATACAGCAGTTTGGACTAAACTAAAATTTAATCTTAAAGGGTCATGCTGATATAAGTGGATTGAGGTTTACACCTAACACATGCTAGTCACTGGTAAACTATTTTTCATTGTTTCTCGCACACTATTTGCAGGTGAGATGTGGGAGCATGACAAGCAACTTTGCAGTGCTAAAAATACAACATCTTGGGGGAACTGACAGATTCTACGCCGGAATCTATGATTTAATAAAATAGCTGGCACTTCCTTGTATTAATGTTCCAAGGGAAATACAGTGCCATAGTACAAATTCATTTTTCATATATCCAACATCACTCCCTGCCAAGCACATTTCTTCTCTCAAGCTGACATCTTCTGTACTTGAGAACATCAAAAGGGACAGTAAAAAGTATTTGCAAGATCGCATTTCCGCAACAAGCTTTCTACAGACTTCATTCTGAAGCACAACAAGTCTGCATAAAGCTCCTGTTAGATTTAACTGAACAGCCTGTTTTGCAGCTCTAACTCTGCTGGTTTAACTGTGTGACTCAGCCAGCAGCAACAGAACAGTTTGGATGCTACCAAAATGAGATTCACCAAAGATAGGATTTGTACCCTTGCTTCTTTTTTTATTTTTATTTTTACCACTGCAAAACTAAAAGACACCATTACTGTCAAATCCAGCTTTACATTTTACCCCCCCCCAAAAAGTAGTATTTCCCTGAGACTGGGATCACGTCTAGGTGTGACAGCCAATCAAGTGAGTAATAAAGAGGATTAATGTCATTTCTATCACAGAGGTGAAGTTATCTTGGAACATCAACATCTGGGTGAACTTTAGCTTCTGCACGAACTTTCCATACAAGTTAGACACTCTATCAAGGTTTCAGAGGCTTTGACAACATCAATTTAAGTAGAGCCATAACAGTGCCTTCAGGCACTGCAATTCAAGACTTGTCATTTAAAAGTTAGATGGATCACTAGCCTTAGTTTCTGACCATATAAACAGCACGAAGCCATCTCCAATGGGCAGGTTGTGGGAGTTAGTCTGGGCCAGGTATTGATGTGACTGCTTCACTTCATCGGGCGAAATAGTTCAGTTCTAGGGTAGCGTGTCATTTTCTGCCAGCAGGTCTCAGCACCTTCTGGACATACTCAAATCACCTGTATAGATGTAGCTGAAGAACTGATTCATAATCTATTCTTAACCTTGATGAAGTAATGAGGACTTTTGCCACAGAAGCTAATGGGCTGTGATTTTAGGTATAGACTTGCCAAGTTTCACGCAGTGAAAATATGCATGTAGCACCCATCTAACACTGCTATGCTGAGACCCCATCACGCCAAGCCCAAGCCTGGTGCCACTGCTTCTAACCCCAGCTGGTGTCCCCACACATCTGCTATACCTGGTTGTGGATCAACCGATGGCTCATAGCCTGCAGCACCCAGAGAATGAAATAGGCAGTGATGGTCCACTGCAGCAGATTAAATGTCTCATAAGAATGCACGTTCCCCACCAGCAGCCTAACACTAAGGATCCTCCCACATTGCTGGACTGAGCTCCAGGTGTGCTGGTGATCTGGCCTCAACAGTAGAGACATGGCTTAGCGTTCACCCCTGTCCTGCGGCCAGATGAGGAACATTCAGATACCGGCTTTCTCAAAGCTTGAAGTTTCCACATACACCAGCTTTCTGCTCTGTAAAACCAAACCACTCACACTTCCCCACCATGATAATGCGCTGTGAAACCAAACTCAAACTGTTTCCAAGACATTCAGATGCTATGTTCACCAACAGCATCTAAGCCTTTACATAAATAAAATTAATTTATCCAGTGCTGTAGACTAAAGCTACTTGACATCAATGACAAGGAAACTTCTTATGACTGACTAGATTTTGCAAATTAGAAAGGAATAAACTCCATTAAAACATGGCGATCACAAATTGTGCTGCATTTATTTGACAAGTTATAGCTCAGTAATCTAGCAGATACGCTGTAGTACATTTCGTAAATGCAATTAAGCCTTAGTAGTATGAGACCTCACTACAGCATCTGCTATTAAATCCTTACTGAGGGCTGTAAAAGAGAGAAAAGGATTTCTTTTCTTTCCTCCCTCTCTTTTTTTGGGAGATTATTAAGTGAACTACCTAATGAAGTGCAGATTATCATTATTTTACTGAACATAACTGTGACACAATATTTACACATAATTAATTTATCTCTGACTTTCCCAGCCATAAAGAAGCTCAGAACACAGGGGAAAAGGATGAGGAAAAAATTAAAAAAAAAAAAAGAT
Organism: Fulmarus glacialis; assembly: GCF_000690835.1. Taxonomy (NCBI): domain Eukaryota; kingdom Metazoa; phylum Chordata; class Aves; order Procellariiformes; family Procellariidae; genus Fulmarus; species Fulmarus glacialis. The sequence continues at coordinate 4,613 of NW_009225226.1, forward strand.
TATTTCAATTTCTTTGCTATCTTTTAGGGCAAAAGGGAGGGAACCCTGGGGAAAAATACCCAAAGTTAGTTGCTGGTTGCACAGTGATCACAGTGATGCTAAATATGGCTCCCAACAGCAGGCAGAGACGTCAGAACTGTGCAACAGATCTGCACAACGGTGCAAGGGGGGAACCCAGCTGATAAGGAAGCAATGCAGCCAGGACCTGGATCAGGCCAGCAGGTTCAGCTGGCCAATTCCTTTGTCACTCCATTCACTCATCCCTATTTATGAAATTGGAAGTATGAGAATATATCTGGGTTTTGTCATCTGAGTATCTATCTCCTGTGCTGACCAATCCACTGGATAATCAGAATCAATAAGCTACCTCATAAGCATCCCCAACTCCAATTACCACTGAAGAAACGCAGAAGTTGAATTAAAACTTATGAATATCAAGAACGAAAACTAAAACAAACTAATATTTCTCTTACTTACTGTCTGGATCTCCCATCACAAAACTGGGACTAAAAACCGCATGAAGAATATAAAGAAGTTCACATTCAGTCTCTTGACCTTGGCAGCCAGATTTCCCTGATGTGCCTCAGAACCTGCAAGATATCTTTAGCATCCCCAAAAATGCTGTTGTCCCAAACATGTTTAAGGACTGTCATCCCTGATTCGCTATTGAGAGCTAGTAGTAAACAGAAGTTCTTTTTCTCCTTTACACTTTAAATACAGAGAGTGAATTTAAATCTGTATGTTTAAAAAGCTTGGTTCTGAGATATAAACCTCACCCCATCAGACCTCAGAAAAATTTTCATTCACAGCAGGCCATATCAAACTATAATTAGTTTAGTAAAAAAATCTGTTAGGTGTTGAATTTGCCTTTCATAAAGAGGTTGCTCCACATCTGGCTAAATCCTCATTACAAACCAACTCTACTTGGCAGTCAGTTAAAAACACACATCATGATTAAGTGTCAAATTTATGATTGACAGTTGGACTCGATGATCTTAGAGGTCTTTTCCAACCTTAATGATTCTACGAGTCTATGATTCTATGATTTATAGGACACATTTATGGGAAGGGTGGATCTCTGATTCAATTGCCAGGGAGTAAATAGACAAATAAAACCATATTCGTTATGAAATGAGCATCGTTTTTCAGGGCGGAGGCAACATGAGGATGAGACCTGCTGACTTCTGAGTACCAGCTGACACTGTGCAAATATCCTGAAAGCTTTTTAGCTGAAGGAAACAGGAAGAATTACTTGAAGTTAAACTTGAGAACAGGTAGCTATCAGTTGTGGAATAGTTGTTTATGTTTGAGCATCTGTCTCTAAATACAGCAGCTATCCTATTAGTTTTACATTTTCAATAGAACATATTCTTTATGTTTGTCTTAAGTAATAGTGATGTCAGTGCTGTTGGAAAACTATCGGCCATCCCTCAGTCAGTTGATTCTAAGCAGGGGGACTGGTCCACTCTTTAGGCTTTCAATACCCCAGGCACAAGTATGCTCCTCCACTAATCCACAAGGCATAGTTTAAAAGTCAGTAAAATAGGATATCGGTTTTGAAGCCACATGTCTGAGTAGCAAGCATTAAACACAGTCTTCACTGCATTTAGCAGGATAGCAGGAAGACCATCTGTACAGATGAGGAAAACTGCCTTCACAGCAAGTACTCCTGTGCTTCATCTTCCTGTCAAATCTCTCCTCCAGACTGCTTCATTATTTTTGCTTGCCTTCTTATTTGCTTCGCTTGGCCAGTTCTTTGTCCTTCCTGTAGCTTGTGAGCAGGGTAACACCACCAGCAGCAACTCTGCTCTCCAGCTGGACAGAGAAGGGCAGTTCCTGCACTCCTTGGCCCATCCCCAGTTGTGCATGATGGAGAAGAGGGAAGAAAACAGCGGAAAGAAAACTCGCTCAAACACTCAAGGGAAAGGAGAAGTGAGTGGAGCTGCCACTGAGCTATTGGGCCATCTGCTCTTCTGGCCTAGCTCTGAGAAAGGTGTAGGTTCACAGCTGGAAGGGGAAACAACACTAACTCCTCCACCGCCTGAAGCAGGTCTGATTCACTGCTGCAGGCAACTCATCACCCAGGAAGACTGCTTCCTGTAAAGGAAAGAAATTTTAAGGTCTGTACTTTCCTGAATTATCTTATAATTGCTTTTATCCTAGTAGACAAAGAAATGTAAACCAGAGAACAATCCTGCACAAAAAGGACTTCCTGACAAAAATAGGCAAACTAGTTGTCCATCAGTTGATCTTCCCTAGCTCAACAGGAATATAAAGGTTTTTTGTGTTTGGTTTTTTTTTTTCCCACATGTGCACAGAGATTTATTTCTAGCCTTACATAGCTGAAGGTACAATTTTCACTACGTGAACTCCCTAGATAGTTCCAGGAACACAGAAGAACAGGTCATCACATTATTATTGCACAGAATACTTCATAGAGGACAAACTAAAAGTATGGTAGGAAAAAAAAAACTATGCAAACTTTTTTCTAAAAAGGTTCTCCTATTTGAAAGCATGAAGATTGAATAGGAGGTTATGAACTGGATATTTCTAGTTTCCATCTGATTCTTGAATTTTGCAGACATAAGCAGTATAATAAAGGAGGAGGAGATGAGGAAATAATGTCAGTTTCTAAAAATGACATTGTTTCTTGTCTTGATTTATACAGAAATCTAAATATAATAATATATGGATTCCCTTAATTGTAATTAACAGGGCAGAGGTTGTGATTCATACGGGTATAATTACTGTATTTTTCCAGAAGAACACAAATGAGAATAACTTCGAAAGAACAGAAGGAAAAACTATCACAAGCAAAACTGAATAGAAAGAATGTAGAGTACTACTGCAGCTCAACAAAACCCGAGAATGATAATTATAAATCACTCAATTGCACAGGAAAGTCCAGTTCACACTCATACTAATTAAAGGATGTCTTCATGAACAATCTAAAAAGCCAGCTGAAATTAAATTTTCTTAAAGGATTAAAGCTGCAAAAGCAATGGAAATACTTAGACCAGAGCAGCAAACTGCCAAAGGCACATGATGTTCCAGAGCAATGCAGAAAAGAGAAACGTGTCAGAAGCATTTATTTTTGAATTCCTTCCAAACAAGCCAAATTGGAAGGCAAGATACCTTTAGTTTACCGTAGCACACAGTGTTCACAACCCCTTCCCTTCTTTCAATTACTATACACCATTAGTACTCAGTGAATTAGATTGTTTCAGATAAATTAGCAAAGAATTCAGGTGTTAAAGTTAGACCCACTGAAATGATTATTTTTCAGCTGGAAGACTGCAGCTATACACCATAATGTGTTCTGTAAGCACTATTCCACTTTTCAGTAATTAAAGATTCATTGGACTACAGATAGAGACAGACTGACTCGGCAAGCCTAAGGGTTCAGACACAGGAGATCAAAGCTCAAACCTTTGCTCCAAATAAGGCTTAAAAGAGATTTGAATGTGGGATTCCCTCTGTCCTGGGGAATGCCTAACTGCTTGATATTTGGGACTATAAAGTGAGGCAACACTGTTATTTCAGTTCCTCAGAGCAAATCAGCTCCTTCTCCTGAGGAACCGAATCTTTTAACAGTTGAACTTCCTGTACGTGTAATTTCAACACATTACTGACACTACTTCTAGCCTAGTAAACCAAATAGGGTCATGGAACAGACTCCACCACTGGTCCATGACTATCCATCCTATTTTACTGTTAGCATGCGTCCTGGTTTGATACTACCTCTGTCAAAAATTGGTCAGTTTGGGGGACAGTGCTAGACAGACCCTCATCCCTACAAGGCTCCCTCTTGCAGGAGGACGAGCAAGTTTAGCTGTAGGGATGCAACCTGTGCCATGCAAGGCCAGTAAACAGGCTTCAGTAGAGATACAATTTCAGAGGCCACGGCATCAGGCAGATTTCTTGGAAGCACCAAAACCAGCAAGTCACTGGATTCTACCCCACAAGAGACATGTTCACAAGGAAAATGTTAAAGAGCACTGGAAGGATTTTGCTGTTAAAAGTTCCACCAGCACTGAAACCTGGGAAATTTGGAAGACAACAGCAACACAAATTTGCCCAGACTAGACTCTTTAATTGGAAGCAGTCACCCTCAGCAGAAAGGAAGGTGATCAGGAGAGCCTGATGTCCCATAATTGCTGGTTCTGAGGCAACTGATGTGCTCAAGAGTTTTCAGACAACTAAAGGAGAAAAGAATTACTATGAAATTAATAGAGATGTAACATAAAACCAGGGAGAAAAAAAAAAAAAGGTAAAAAAAAACAGGCCAAAGGAGAATTTGCAAATGATGTGGCATACGATACCATATGGGACCTCGTCTGAGCTAAAAAAGACAGTCTTGCAATTTGCAGAGGCTAGATAAATTCCTAATAAAAATGAGATTGTAATTTGGATCAGTAAGAAAATAAGAGAAAGAACAGTTACAATTATTAGAATCAACCCTTGATAAAGCAAATTAAAATTTACTAATCGAAAGAAATTATCTAATAGACTGGGGCTTATCACAAATGACAACACTTTTGCATGAGATAGTATCCAAAATACTGGAAAAAAAAAAAAAAAAAAAGACCTGAGGCAGTAAGGCAGACAGAGTTCAAAGCAGTAGCACAGCAAAAAAACCACACACAGTTGCATACACTGTCAAAATGAAAAAAAAGCCAAGAAAATGCCCAGGAGATACAAAAATTTTGCAAATGCGGCCAGCAGATACATAGCATAGACAGGAAAAAACACAGTCTTTTGTGATCAGCATTTTTGGAAGAGTAACACATGATGTTGTGAAGAAAGTGGGGAGAGAGAAGACAAAACAGACAACAAGAGGATCTCAGCTGATAGCTCAGACATTCATGTCTGCCACGGTTTCATAAATATTTGATAGTGTACATGTGTATGTTGGGAAACCGCAGCAAACTCAGGTGTTGACACTGGCATTTAAGTTTAGCAAATTGGACAAAATGGCAACACTTCCCTCATAATCCCAGAGGAAATGGCATGGAGGCCCATTCAGCCTACAGCTTTCATTTGGAATATCTCAGAAGGCACTAACCACAGCAAGATGAGAAAATGGAGGTGCCGGGATAAGAGGATTCACAAGCTCTTAATATCTAATTTTCTAGAAAAGCTAGCAGGGCCAAGCAAAACTGCTTTACAAATTAATCAAGCAACATTTGTGAGCTGAAGTCAGGAAGCTACTCGTATGCTCCTGAACTCGGGTATTATATTCATTTAATCTTCATTTAGTTTTGTACTTTTACAGGTTGACCTCACCAGACAAAACCTGCGAGAGGTATTTGGAGGCTCCTGTTGGCATATGCAGCCACTGAAACAAGAAACAAATACGGTCTTTTTCTTAAAGGCAAAGATGGAAGTCTGAAGAGCACTCAGATAAAAGCGGCTTCAGAAGCCGCAGTAGTTCATACACGGACTGCACAGGGCTTGGGGCTTTCCTGGAGGCTGGGAAATAGTAATGGCAGGGGCCACCTACTAACTGATTCTCTGCGCTAGAAGCGTGACAGACACAGTATGACTGCAAGAATGTTCTAAGGAAACTCTCTTTATCGGGAGTAATTCTTAAAAAAAAAAAACCAAAAACGAGCCTTGCAAGTACTCTACAGCCACTTTAAAGTAGTTTAGTAATTACAGAGTAACAATTGTAACAAGGTAAATATCCTTTGCGGATCAAAAAGGTTTTGAGTTTCATGAGAAGTGTGCATTTCTAAAGGGTCTTTCTTGGTTTCAGCCTCTCTCTAGACAGGAATTAAGGCTAAATTCAGAGCAGCAATGTCCTATAGCCTAATGGATGTCTGGCCCGAGAAATTCAAATCTCTAGTCATTCTGATAATGGCTTCTGCTTATTTCATTATAACCTCTGTATTATAATGTATCTCAGAAGCTATTTTAGCACGTACCACATTTTTCAAACTGCCATTAGTAAAGATAAGCAGAAGAAATTTCCAATGCATGAAATCCAGACACCTACATTCCAGAAAGTTCCAATAAGAGGAATATTCCTGGCCTTTCTGTCTTTAGAAACAATAAGCATTGAAATAAACAGTTGTGGTTCCTACTGATAGATAAGAATAGCAGTTATTGAACCAAAATTCACTCATTTGCAGTTAACTGAAAGTATAATAAAGCTAAACACAGGAATTTTTCAGTATTTGTGAGTCTTTCATTCTTCAGTTCTTTCTTTACATGAGAAAGCAGCTTGTAATAGTAAAATCTTGTAGCTATTTGAGGGTGATGGAAGTAATTTCTGAATCAGGCTGCAACGGATTAATTTCACTTTATTTTTATAGCATCTGAATGCTTTTTGTAATGTTATACAATATGACATCGACTATTTGTTTCTTCATCTTCTGCCCTGGAATCCAATGGAATCTTGTATGGCTCACACATCATATATAAGTATGGTTGTACATTTATGCTGGAAAAGGTGGTGCAATGGGTGACAAGAATTTAATTACTGTGTGCAATACATTCAGGTATTCCAGTCATGCCTCTAAGAAAGTGCAAGGTCATGCTCAGGCAGTATATAACTAATTATAGAAATAACTGTTATATATCATTAGAGGAAAAAACTGAGCAAAAGCTGTTATCAATCATCTCTGTCCTTTACTGATTACCAAAGTATCTTTAAGCATAGCCCCTGCAAGAATTTTCTCTTGCAAGTATTTCACCTTGCATGGTTTTGCTGTTTCTTCAAGCATAATTATAGCAGTGTTTGTGAACAAAGCATACAAGGCACTAAATTTTTGCCTCTTCAAAATATTGGCAGAATTTCAATATAGTACAGTCTGACTTCTACTAGCACTGATCTGAGGAATTCAATTCCAAATTCAGCCTTTAGTAGTACTATGACATCCCACTTGTATGCAAGTGAATTCCAAGACAAAGTGCTTTCCTTTTCACAGGAGAAATTTATACTAATATTACTGTAGAATATAATATTAAACTGTCATACATTTTCGCTCAGGAGATTATTTAAAAGGAAACTACTGAGTCATATTATGCATTTTGACCCCTTACCTTTTTCATTTTGGTTTAAAGTTACTGATTTTTTATTTAAGATAACTTTCAATTACTTATTAATAATATCAGAACTTGAATCATGAATTGCCCGTTGCTCTATATATGCTAATGTCAGCATAGACCAAATTCTGGCTTCATTAACTTTCCTACATCCCCAAAATCTCATCCCACTACAGTGTCTTAAATTCACTGTTATAAATCGGGAGTAGAAAATGCAGACATCAAATCCAGTGTCATGCAGCGAATAACATAATTCAATCTTCCAAGAGATAAGACTTCAGTTTGGCACTGACCTTATCCACTAAAAACCAAATTTTGAAAAAAAAATCCTGGAGGGGCTTTATCTGACCAAATGTGTAGCATAAGAGCTGGCTACCTTTGACTCCCCTTATAGTCACTGGAGAGGTGCGATTAATTTGACTGATTTTAGATGTCTACTTCAGGATGAGATAAATAGCACCCTTTCTAAAGAGTCTTGCTTTGTTCCACTGAGCATGTAGGTAGCCTCAAGTAACTAACTCCAATACAGATATTGGAGACTTCTAATATTCCTTTTGCTCATCCCACCTGCTGGGGTGATACAAAGAGTATCACAAAAGACATTTAATAATAGCCATTACAAAGGGTATGATCATCATCAAACCAAAGCACTACATAAACTTAGGTTTTGCTACCCTTTTACTCCTGGGAAGTTGCCCATTTCTTCTGACTCTATTCCACATTCTGTAAAAATGCAATGGTACTACATTCACTACAGCAGTACAAATGATGAAATATTTGGATAATTACCTTAGTTATAAAATATTGTGATCCAAAAATTTTAACTATAAAGCCATTATTTCCTAGGACTTGATAAAGATACTGGAGAATTTTTGGCTGTTTGCAAAGTAGTTGGAAATGAAGCTCTCCCACCTGAGAGCAAGCCAGAGGGCTTACTGGCAGCAGAACCCATCACCTGCCCTTCACACCTCCCCGGGGCGTTCTGAGAGACAACAGGCACTAGCTGAACACGCAGACTTGTGATAGAAGGAAAACCTTTTCACGCCCTGGAAGATGTTGTCCAGAAAAGCTGTGGAATCTCCACCCTTGGAGACATTAAAAACTTCAATGGACAAAGTCCTGATCTAATTGCTGGGCGAAGAAGGCTGGAGTAGAAGACCTCCAGAGCTCCCTTTTAACCTCCAATAATTCTGTTGCTGTACTGAGCAGTGATACTGTGGAATGGTGACCTGACATTATGAAAAGAAAGCTCAGAAATATCCCGTAACTACATTATACCTCCTTAATGAAATAATTTGACAGATTAGTGAGTTCCGATTTACATTGGCATGTGAAAGTAGATGAAATGTACTAAACCTGATAATGATTCTACAACAGTTCATCTGTAAAACGATAGCATTTAACATGAGACAGTTCACAGTGGAAAGGAAAAGCACAGCCAAACAGCGATAATCTGCGTTATTGAAGGTGAAGAGTTTAACCTTGGTATCTTTACTCATATTAGTAGGACAACAGAAACAAGCTTTGACATAAGAGTCTAGCCTGCACAAAATTTTCACAGACCACAGCAACCTTTAATAACATTTTGTGAAATTTAAATCTCATGCCATTCCAAAGAGTATTTATTTTGAGCAGAAATGAAAGGATGGCTTTTTTATTATCCATAATTATTAACTATTCTTTAGCTTCCTACACAAATAATTTTCAATGGTAAAAAAAGTTTTTACTTCTGGAAAAAAGCACAGAGGCTTTAGAAAAATGTTTTGTATTTGATGGATAGACTCTTTCTCTTAGTGCAGTCAATGACATTTCCATATGCAGGGCTCTGACAACATTAAACAAATTAAAAATATAAGGCTTGTGTTCCTTCTGTTTTTCTATTTACTAACACAATTTTGTAAACCTTTGACTTTGACTGGAAAAATAAATGCACTGCTTAGTCAAACATAGCACCGGTTTACATATTTTGCTTAGCACCATTAAAAGCAATCATATTTTTAAAGTGCACAATTAAAAGACATGTACATCTTTGCAAAATAGAGGCCTATACCAATTCATACTAAAAGGATGGATGGTCTTCATCCCAGTGAAATTCAACCTCACTGATTTTGTAGAAGAGTTTTTCCATATGGCAACATTACATAGAACAAGCTGGATCCCTTTAATGACAACCAAAAATACTGTGCTGGTATGCAGCTGTAAAAAAATCACACAATAGTTTCTGCTGGGGAAAAAAAAAAGAAATCATGCTCCATTTGCATCTTTTGTATTACTTCTTCACGGGTTATGAGTTATAAATCATATAAATTATTTCTGTTTCTTCACTTGCCCTTACTCCCATTGACATTTTTCTGTAGTTGTATTTTCATTATGTTTATTTACAGTAAAAGGTTTTCTATTATTTTAATCTTTCTTGCTTCTGGATGAAAGAACTGTTCAAGCTGTGAGGGAAACACTGAAAAATCGACTATTCAGAAAGAGAAAGTGCTGTCAAATGTTCTCAAAAGTGCATAAGTGTTCACAAAATTTGGGCTTAAAAGTACAATACTCCTAACATTAGAGTAGAAAGTGCTCACTACCTGGGAGGTTAGAGTGGTTGAATCATCAGGCAAGAATAAAAGATGACCACTTGGTAATCTGGGAAATGAAAGATATTCTAAGAATAAAAATAATGTTCCAGGAATAATATAAATATGTA
>NW_009225226.1:14398-18085 GCF_000690835.1 Fulmarus glacialis
AGAGGCACTGAAAGAAAAGGAGAGAAGAGACACTGAAAGATATGTATCAAAATAAAACACATCCTTGCTTTGAAAAGATCAGGAATAAAATCTCATATGACTTTTATGATTGTTTTCTTTTTTTTTTTTTTTTTTTTTTTTTTCCTAAAATAATGATATAAATTAGAGAACTGAAGCTCAGGAAATAGTTTATATTTTCTTATCTACTCTGGAATCACAAAACTCTTACTGCAGCACAATAAAAAATAACAGATTCTTTGTTGATATAAACTGCCTTATTAAACCAGTAGGGCTCACAATCTTCACCCAGCAACACATTCATATGTGTTATACGTGAACTATATGTTATTTTAATGCTAGTTTTATTTCCATCAATCCAAATGGGAATAGATTGGGATTTTTTCCAACCTTCAAGTCAAAACAATAAACCTTTCCAACTTACTGTGAAAAATTACAGAGGTGATTTCAAAGTAGAATTCAAGTCATGAAGTTTATTTTGAACTCTCTTCATTAAGCTTGAACAAGTAATGATTGCAACATCCACCTGCAAATATTGATTACAGTGATTTACTATGACCTGAAAAACATCATTAGTATTTTTGTAACCTCTTGCTAGACATCTTTAAAGAGATCCATCATAAGCAATCTGTAGAACAGAGCATAAGAGTAAGGATAATTACCAAAAAGAGAACCATTGGAGTAACTGAATGCTGTTTGAGACATTAATGTAGCAACAGATAATAAATGTATTTCTCTGTCTTGTTTCATCACTGAAAGCACACCTATGCACATATTAGCTGTGTGGGTAATCCTATTTGTTTTGGTGGCATAGAGGTATTTGACTGAAGACAGTATATAGATGTTCATGAAACTGCATCTCATTTTTTTAACTCTTATGCAAAGAGTTAAAAGAAACACACTGCTATATGAAGTGTGAGCTACTAACTTCAGTGGGCTTTGAAATGGCTCTAAATTAACAAAAGCATTCTCACTGTCTTCAATGGACAGTCAATTAAAAATGTAGTGTGCTGATCCAGTGAGGTACTGAGACTTCCTTTGATTCTTCTTTGGAAAGGAAGGAAATTATAATATTTGTATTGGAAGTTGTCATTATATGTGCAACAAAATGCCTATGAATCCCTATATCTGATATGAGAGAAACAACAAACTCAATAAATTACCTTTGACAACTTTGTGATTTTATGCATTTGCCCATAATTTTTCTTCCCCCAAGCCATCAGCACTTGCTGATCTAAAATGTCTTGAAAACTAAAATGAGAATTTACTCACAAAATGGCAATTCAGGCTCTCACACTGTTATTCTGAACGGTTCATCACCTTGATTGCTTAGGGGCAATATGGTATCTACAAAATTTCAGTGACAGTTTGTTGATTTAACCACAAAAAAAATCCAAACAATTAAAATTTAGGCCTTGAAGGAACTCTTTTGTAGATACACATGTGCATACCTTACTAATAAAACCAGCCAGTGATCATGGTCTGATGCTGTGCAATGCCAGGAACCTACATCTGCTATGCCTAACACAATTAAAGTGCAGAGTGCCTCAGCACATGGAACAAAAAGAGGGGAAAAAAAGAAATTCTTTGGCTAGATATTTTCTCTCTTTCTTTTTTTACTTGTCTTTGATCTTCCCACTACTGGCCCTTCCATTGGTCTTTTTTTGTGATTTCTACATTCCCTATCCACTTTTTTTTTTTTTTTTTCATTTATTTTTCATTCATTTACTGTGATCATGCTCATATACGATACTGTCCTTAGCTCTTTTTTGGTCTTTTTTGCATTCTTTTTTCCTTCTTTTGAACCTTTAGCTTCCGTGCCTTCTCCTCATTTAAAACAAAATTAGGGTACAATTTTTTTTTTTTTTTTTTAGCTTGGCTTAAGAGTTTTTAATTTCATTTCCCTGAAGCCTTTTGTTTTCTCTATGCCTCCCTAAACACCATCTGCTCAACTAATTCGATAGAATATCCTGGAGCCTGGGTCTCCTCTTGTACCTTTACCACCCTTTTGCATCTCCCAGATTCAATGGAAATATTTTCATTTGCAGTGGCATTATAGAGAGAATAACCCTAACAGACAAAACACTGATTTATTAATTCATCCTGTTTGAAGCTGTTCTACTTATGTATTCATGGGACTAGAGAATGACTCTCTAGCCTAGAAAGGAGTTAGTGGTTCCAGTGAATATTCAAGTACTTTATATACAAGCAGAACACTTCCAACAGGAGACACAGAGGTTATGTCCAACCAGTTAAATAATATGGGGAGAAGATGCGAGCACAAGCTCTGAACCACAGTGGTTAATAATCTATATTCTCTTGCTGTGTTTTTGGCAACAGCAAGTTGTGCACCAGGGGACTGACCACAGCATGTACGGTTCTCAATAGGCAACTGAATAAGGCTTCGCTGCCTCTGGCTGTCTCCATCCTACACCATTCTTCAACACTGTCCCAGTAAGCTTTGTTGTCTTGAACACCTCTACATGTTCTCATGCTACATCATACCACAAGGTATGGAACATATACCTTAACTTTTCTGCCAGAAAACTACCAACACAGTCCTCACACCATGTAAGGTACTTCGAAATGAACTCCTGGAAAATGGGAGATCTTGGTTTGAATCCAAACTTTTAATGAGGCAAAATGATAGACAGATGTCTTGAACCAAAGTCTTTAGGGATACGGCATAACACAGCAGAGAAAAGCAGACTTTTTTCAGAAAGTTTCATTAGTCTTCCACCAAAGGGTGTCAAGACAGTAGTAAAAGACACTAATTAGTAATGTATCATTATTCTACTTTCTGAAAGTAGAAAACATCTGGAATCGCTTGCCAAAATGATCATTTGGCATATTTCATTGATTTTTTTCAAATAGTCTCCAAATAATCCTTTTAGAAATAGTATTCTTTTTTTTTCTTAAAGTCAACTAGCATTGAGACAAAAAAAGAAACAGTTTAAACTGCACCAAGTACCCAGAAAACAAATAATCGAGTTTTCTAAAACTGATTCAATAGTTCTCATTTTAAAATAATTTTAATTTTACTTATAGAGAGGTCTACATGAAGTGTATTAATGTGTTATTTTTACCCAAAAAAGCTGAAGTTTTTATTTTAGCAAATCACATAAATTCAAGATGACAAAACCGAGAACTGCATGTATATTCAATAATCTACTTCCATTATGTCATAAAATGGGAAGTTAGAGAGTAGAAGAATATTTTCCTTAAGGCAATCACTTACTGTTTTGACATTTCTAAAATGGGACACTTAACAGCGAGTAATACTGCAGAAAATGTTCTCACAGAATAATAATCAAACCAGAGGGAAAATGAGGTGAAGCGTGAAGGTCTCAATGCCATGATTTGTTTAATTACATTTTTCATGAAGCCTTTTTTTCTGCTCTGCCAGGCTGTATAATTTCTTCACTAAATTTTACATATCAAACTAAGTTTACATGTTAGATTGGCCACAACAGCTTTCCTCTAAGAAGGTGTAACTTGGCCCTGTTCCTGTCAACCCTTAAATATAAAATGAGCTAGGAAGAATAGAAGGAAACTCAGGAGGGGAAAGAAACATGAAAGAAAGATGGGAGAAAAAGGAAAGAAACTGAGGAGATCCAGGAAAGGGGGAGAAAAGCTCAGATAGATGGACCTCAGTGCCGGGGAAGATTA
>NW_009225227.1:0-3458 GCF_000690835.1 Fulmarus glacialis
CCCCCACGAGAACAAGGGCTAGCGACTTGAGACTTCTCAATCACAGGATGGTTGAGGTTGGAGGGGTCATCTGGTCCAACCCCCCTGCTCAAGAAGGGCCACCTAGAGCTGGATGCTCAGGATGGGCGTATCTGGATGGTTTTTGAATCTCTCAGGATGGAGACTTCACCACCCCTCTGGGCAACCTATTCCAGTGCTCAGTCACCCTCACAGTTCCCTCCTGATGTTCTGAGGGAACCTCCCATGTTTCACTTTGTGCCCATTGCCTCTGGACGTGTCACTGGGCACCATTGGAAAGAGCCTGGCTCCATCCTCTTTGCACCCTCCCTTCAGGTATTTATATACTTTGATGAGATCCCCCTGAGCCTTCTCTTCTCCAGGCTGAACCGTCCCAGCTGTCTCAGCCTCTCCTCATATGCGCAGTGCTCAGAAGAAACTTAGAGAGACGAAGATGCAACTGATGATTAGCACGAGCAGAGGCTAGAGTGGGCCAGAGTGACTGGGTGCAGAGGAGAAGGACGACTGTCTGCCACTGAAATAGGAAGTGAAGAAATGGAAAGTTGAAGATGCCTTGTCCTAGCATCGGTATTCTTCCTGCATCTTGCCTATGAGAAGACAACCATGGATCTACTGGGGGGGAAGAGGGAATATTTAAAACACATGCACACACACTTGCACCGCCTCTTATGGCACGCTCAAGTCATGCTCCTGCAGTCATCTTGCTGCAGTCTGCCCTGACTGGTGCCCACTACGGCGGAAGGCTTTACTGTGAGCTGCACGGACTAATTCAACCAGGAACTTACAGGAGCGACAGTTAATGTACTGAAGCAGACTCTGCCCTCAGAAACGCATATTTAGTATGGCCCCAGAATTAAGCCAGTGCATCCGACCACTGGAAGATATTCACATGCACCAGTTTTTCCACTACTAAAGAGCCTTCACTGGCTTTAGTTGCAACTGTATAAATCCTAACAAATTTTATGCTCACAGGAAACCAATTTCTAAATGACTAATTTCAGCATGATGAATTTAAGCATATGAGTGATTCTGGAAGCTGTCAGTGGAACCCTGAAGCATCTCGTCTTTTTTTCCAGTAAAAAACAGTGCATATACATTCTCTATGGTGTTTACACCTGCAAATCCCTCCACAATGAGGAAAATATACTCCTCCAAACTTTATATCCCTTCCAAAGCCAGTCATAGGCTTCACTATGACCTCAATATTAAGACTCTATGCTACCAGTAGATTGGTAAGTTTATGTTGGCATTATCGGAAGTAACATCTGTAAATCCCAGTTCATTGCAGTAAGAATATACTACTTCAGAGGTCGCATTTTACAGAGACTTAAAAATCTGGTACTTGACAACCAGCTACTGAAGACAGTTACCTCTATTCATGGTTCATTTACTGTAAAACCAGTTTAAGAATGTATAAATAAGCCTGTACAAAAAAAAATTTACTAGGCTCTTAGGAGGCTCAACAGTTTCTCAGTCCTTTCATATTGGTCCAACAGATTTCTAAACTACAGTAAAAACTAACATGCTGCATATCCAGATTAGAGCAAAGTAAATACCTAAAAATTATTTAAATTATCCAGACTACATGCTGTGTTTTTAACTTCAAATAGATATGAGGAAAATAATAATCATGGCAGCTAGAATAGAATTCTTCTCTGTATACCTCTGTTTTGTTAAAAAACCCACCTCTATAGTAATTTGATTATCAAGTCTATAATAGATTATCAAATGCTAACCTTGTGCTCTTACTCATTGACAATACAAGAAATGATGGTGCTTGGAAAACAGAAAAATATTAAATACAAGAGGTGAAGGTTATTTCTTTTGCCTGAGGAAGAGCAGAACGTATTTTTCAGTCCACAAATCCAATGACTCTCTCACCAATGTAATCAAGAGTAACTTCACTAAAAGCAATGACCTTTTTCCAACTCAACCAAAAAGCAAAATCAAGTCCTATTTTTTTTTCCCCAAAACTTCTTTCATTTCATAACTTTGAAAAATCATTCATTGAGCAAAACTGTGGTTTAGTTTACCATGGGTTTGTTATACTGTGTTTGCATACTAAATTCTGTCAGTGCTGTGAATAACAATCTCCCAATAGCAACACTCTACAATAAGATACCCTCAGATAGGTATTGCTCAGACAGAATGGGTTTGCTGGGATTGTTTGCTAATCACACCGTAAAACCTGACTTTGGCCTTCTTTTACAGTCAGATTTTGACTGTCTTGGACAATGCCAGCTATCTCAGTTTTCCCCAGAAGTTCATAAAATACTTTGCACTATGGATATTTTACAAGTGGGGAAACTGAGTCACAGAGAAGCCTGTTTCCAAGCTCACTCAAGGAAGCAGAGCTGAAAAGGGAACTCAGTCTGGTTCCCTTTCCGCTAGCAGTCCGTGCTGCTGTAAATACCATGAGGCACAAATTGTGCTGAGAGTGCACGGAGGGGAAGGGGCCTTCCTCCACTCTCTACCTTCTCCACCCCTTTGTGTGCGAGCAAGGAGGAGCTGCAGTTCCTGCCCTCCTCTGTCTGCAGCTGTTTCTCTTTCCCCAGGGGCAGGACAAGATGCAGTCCTGGGCTGTTGCTCCTCACTGCTGACAAGTGATGAGCTGTCCCAGGGACACAGATTTCCTCCTGGGGACAGACACCGGTAGTCGTTTTCGCTATGATGGGCCAACTTGGCACTGTCCTTCATATGAGCATATTCTTAAGAGACACAGCAATCCTTTACTACACTGTTTTGAACAGGAAGAGTAACATATAGAAATACATAATAACTACAGGCTTCAGCCACCAGCAGTAGCATTATGTGCTAGCATTATTCCCCTTGAGGACCTCAACTTTTGGTAGGACAGTGGCCAGATACTTCTAGTTATAAGCAAATTTTCTACGACAGCAGTTATCATATCACATTTAAAAGGCTTAGACTTCTGCTCTCCACCAAACTCTTTGGTTTGCCTTTGAATAGGACTGAATCAAGTATTTCACAGCACTCAAAGTTAAGAAAAGCAACTGCGGTCTGGCTCCCACCAGCACTGAAAAGTCCCCCAGCAAGACTTCAGTGGTCGTTTCCTCACAGGAAGCTTGTTCTTTGCTCGTTATTACTTTAATAACACATAAATCTCCCTTGATCTATTCTTCTGCGGGAATATTTGAGTATCTGCACAGCAAATCCCTCTTGGATGGTCACTCTGCATTCACAGGAAGCCTTTGCCTGTGCACACCGGGCACTGCTGAACACAGCTCCCGGCGAGCTGAACCGTGCTGAGCGGGGTCAGGCAGAGGTTTTGGCAGCACCGGCGGTCGGACACATCTCCACCAGCCCCCGGGGTGCCGCCCGGAGGGGGAGATCACCCGGAGAGCGTCAGCACCCGACGCCGCTGCGCCCCGGCTCTGGCCGCCCCGGAGCAGGGGGAAGCCCCTCGGGATCGCCCCGTT
>NW_009225228.1:0-4634 GCF_000690835.1 Fulmarus glacialis
CTTCTCTAGGAGAATGCCGTGGGATTCAGACTTCTCCAAGTCTGACTTCTTAATTGATCCAGATGATTACATCTACAGATCCAAACATGGCGGAGGAAGTAAGTTTAAAAATTAAATATAATTGAGTATGATAACTGTTATACAAATTTATAGTCAAGCTGATACAGAATGCAATACATGATGGCAGCAATAATTTTACCTGGAAATGGTGTGATGAAATCTGTAAGACTTAAGGGGGGATGGGGTTTCATCCTAAATGCTTAGAAGAAGGTGCCTGATGGCTGCAATTGGTCCCAGCTTGCTGTTAACATCCCAATTGCACTTGTTCTGCCAGTTCAAAAGTTGTGGGGGGAATAAAAGAGGAAAAAAAAAGGAAGGCTTTGCAATGATATTAAAATTAATGGTTTCAGTTTCATGTTCCCATGGCATTCGATTTAAGCAGCTGGATAGTGAAGAAGTGGCTAAGGAACAAAGTGCTGATACATGGGCCAGGTCGCCAGGTACGACGGCTAAGTGCACGGTCCAATTTGGGGAGGGAGGGAGGGAATGCACAGGAAAAGGAACTCTTACCTAAGCCCTCCCCTCGTCCTGGGCTGCTGTGTACAGGGCCAGCCCTCAGGCACAGGTTAGAGCAGCCCTGAGGCTACCTTGCTAAGTAGACAGATTCCTCTGCAAGCGCAAGATTACTCCCAAAAGAATGTTATCGACTGCTATGTCCAATTTGGTTTTAAATGATTCATGTACTAATTGAGCTTCTACTACTTACCAGCTGAAATATCATTCGACCTCCCTGTTAGGGTACACAGTCTTGTTCCTGTGTCCTGACAATTGTCATTGTGTAATTGACCACCACCACCAAAAAATAAACAAGTGCCTGCAGAATGAAGTCTGCTGATTGAATTTTCTGTGTGAGAATGATCAGGTAAATATAGTGCTGCAGCTGATTTTTTCAAGCAACAAAACTATGAAATGCTTCAGGGCACCAATGAAAATAGGCAGAAACCAGAACCTAGTACAAACTGGGAACAATAGTCCCCAGTGAATTACTTGTTCAAATGCCCTAGCTTGTGCTAGTAATAGAAAAAATAGCAGTCAACAGTATATGGTCTTCTTCATAATTATTTACTTGTGCTAGTTTTGACTGGGGTAGAGTTAATTTTCTTCACAGTAGCTAGTATGGGGCTATGTTTTGGATTTGTGCTGGAAACAGTGTTGATAATAGAGGGATGTTTTAGTTACTGCTGAGCAGTGATTACACAGAGTCAAGGCCTTTTCTGCTTCTCACACTAGCCCACCAGCGAGGAGGCTGGGGGTGCACAAGAACATGGGAGGGGACACAGCTGGGACAACTGATCCCAACTGACCAAAGGGATATTCCATACCATATGATGTCATGCTCAGCATGGGGGAAGAAGAAGGAAAGGGGGATACATTCGGAGTGATGGTGTTTGTCTTCCCAAGTAACCGCTCCGCGTGATGGAGCCCTGCTTTCCTGGAGATGGCTGAACACCTGCCTGCCGATGGGAAGTAGTGAATGAATTCCTTGTTTTGCCTTGCTTGCGTGCACGGCGTTTGCTTTACGTATTAAACTGTCTTTATCTCAACCCACAAGTTTTCCCACTTTTACGTTTCCATTTCTCACCTCCATCCCACCAGGGGGGAGTGAGCAAGCAGCTGGGTGGTGCTTAGTTGCTGGCCGGGGCTAAACCACAATATTACTAAATCCCAGAATACTGGAAAGATGAGGTAACAAAGGAAAAACAAGGTGATTTAAAGGGTTCCTGCCAGAATCAGTCCAACAAATATTCAGTTGACTGGTGGGCCTGTGTTTCCAGTAAGTATATACTGACTGAAAGAATCCCTTCTTTCCTTCCATTTGTTTTTTTCTGTAGTAGTTAAGGCATCTTAAAACACTTCTTTATATTTGGCCACTGCATCTTTACAAGCACTCATCTGTGCCACAAAATGTTTGGCACAGATCCTTTTCTTTCCAGTACTTATTTATCTTTTCCCAGAGGACAGGTTTGCATTGGTGCCCCAAAAGGTGATAAAGTGCAGTACAGCCAAACTACCCCTCTGTAAAACCTCAGATTGCAGGGAGATGGCCACAGTGGCATCCAGTGAGTGTCCAGGACAACTAAGGGGACACTTGTTGAAGTAACTAGACAGAAGGCCTCAAGGGACTAACTACAGATTCATTTCCATAATGGCCTGGCATCTTCCCCTGCTCTTTCTTCAGACAGGAAGAATTCAATTTTTAGCCTTGAAGAAAGGACTGATTGGATATGTGAAACCCTATTCAAGACCTGACGTGAAGCTTCATGAACTTCTGGACTTAGCTTTGAGTTGGATGAGGGGTTTGTTTTGTTTTGTTTTGTTTTTTTTAATTCCTTTATTTACTGTACAAAGAGTAATCAGGGCAGCTGATATGACTTATATGAGGCAAAATTGTCCATGAAAAAAATGAAAGAGCAAGTGTCCAGTGGAAGCAGAGCATTGTTGTGATTCTGTCACTTGTGTCCATACAAATGCATCAGGAAAGGGAGTTATCTGGAGCCAGTTTGTCTCCAGGGCTGGTGCACTGACAAACCAATACCACCTCAGTACCAGTAATGGAGTTACCTAATCTCCTAAACCAGCTTCTCTATGCCTGGGAAACATTTTTATTTCCAGTCAGACCTTCAAGGGCCAGTGTAATAGAGCTAGATGTGTGTGATACTGTATTTGGCCTCATGCATTCTGCTGGCTTCAATGCGAGCTTCAGTGCGAGCCTCTGGGTTTCAATGTGAGACTGCGCTCCAGATCTTGGCCCTTTCTCTCCCAATGGAAAAGTCCATCTGACCCTCCAGGGTTCACGGGAGCTGGACATGCCTTGGGGAACATCATAGGCCACAGATCGCTCATGCCTCCTCTACAGGATAGAGATCAGGAGATCATCTGGCCATAAATGCTAAAAGACTGCACAACCCTAGTCTGTATGTGCTGCTTAGAGAGGTGATCAAGGCAAAATAAGGATTACACAAACTGAAAGATAGACACATTGAGGTCAATCAGCTTAATGTACTGACATGCAGATACTTGAACTATAACCAAGAGAATCTGTTGTTCTTTGTATTAGGTCTTACACAACTGACAAAGAGACAATATATGTCTTTCTCCTGAATAAAAGGTATAAAATGATATTGAGACTTACAGGTATACTAATCTTATCAGGCACAGTGAAGAAAAAAAAAAAATCACAGAAATTAAATGCACAATTTTGAACCAGTTCGATGGTCCCTTCATTTTATTATAACCCACACCACTTTCATAAAAGAAAAACACATCTTGAAGAACTGACTCAGTACAACACCCACCTAATTGTGTGTTTCAAAAAGATTTAAACCTGGGATTAAGTGATCTGACGAATCAGAGCTTTATATACTAGAGTTCTCCCAAGCATGTAACAAA
Organism: Fulmarus glacialis; assembly: GCF_000690835.1. NCBI lineage: Eukaryota > Metazoa > Chordata > Aves > Procellariiformes > Procellariidae > Fulmarus > Fulmarus glacialis. The sequence goes on from NW_009225228.1 coordinate 3,451, forward strand.
ATACTAGAAAAGGAAAGTAGAAATAAATTTGGTCTTCAAAAAAAACTTTTTCATCTATTAAGTAACCCAAAAGTTCTAAGGGTGAAGGTAATAAACAGTCTTTCAGTAAGAGACAAAAAAGAGAAATAGGAATGAACAAGTGAATTTCAGCACGGTTAAAAGGACAAGTAAGAAAACACTGCTCATGTTTCTTGGTGATGTGAAAATGGGAGCAGAGGAGAGGAAGAAAACTGTAATTATTATCTTTGGAACCTATGATAGTAAAACTAAAAAAAGTTTTCCCTCAGGAAAAAGAGGAACTGTCAATGAAAGCAGGATATTTTTTCTGTAAACATATTTGCCTTCCATCTCACCTCCATGTGATGGCCACTTTTCATATCTAGAAGTCAGCATGCTCCTTAGTCGCCTGCCTTGCTGGCCAGCAGCTATGGGGGGGTCCCACAGCTGGGGCAGTGCAGCGGCCAAGGAGTGTCAGACCACGCTTAAGCCCAGCACCCAGAGGAACCCTAACATAAGGCACAGTCTTCCCTACTTGAAACTGTTTAATATATTCCTAAAAATTGCATGCAAGTGCAATAATTAGGGAAGTCCAGGACCTGCAGGATGCATACAGCCCCTGCCTCCAGTCTTACAGTATTTTGCCTCTGACTGTGCTCATTATCTCAGTGTCACCTTTGACAGTCCCTATTTTTCATAGTATCTTTCTGACCACAGATAAAATGGAGATTTTTAAATTTGCTGGTTTTGATCTTTGACTTATTCATGAAAAGATGCCAGATGGAAATTAATAACCTAGTTTTTTAGGTTACAACCCAAAAGTTTCATAAGAACTCCACAGGCCAAAGATTTGTATAGGAGATTAATAAGAAATCAAGATGCCATATTTCTAACACATAACCCTCATACACATCGGTACACAAAATAACCCACAGCTTCAATTCATTTTAGTGGGACAAAAGCAATCTAAAAGAGAAATAAAACCAACTTCATATTGCTAGAAAGAATTGAACTCTGATGTATATTGGTGTTCAGACCCTTCAGAATTATATTTTTTGGTAGAAAAGGTTCTGTTGCAACATTTTTAGACATTTATTTATTTTAAATGTGTTTATTTGTGAGTTTATTTAAATAAAGTATGCATATTATGATGCATGCACATATGAATTATATTTGTATATATTTTT
>NW_009225229.1:0-573 GCF_000690835.1 Fulmarus glacialis
GTCGTGGGTTCGAGCCCCACGTTGGGCGTATCAATTTTTTTGCCCGTTTTGAAGGGCTCTGCGCGGGAAAACGCCGCCTCAGCCCCCTCCGTCTCCACGACTCTGACGGGAATTCACCCCCTGCTCCGGAGGGACCAGAGGGGAGCCTGGAGGAGACGTCCCCGGTGCAGCTATAGCAGGGGTCATTTTGGCAGTGACTGTGATAAACGCTGGATTGCAGCAGAAAAAAAAAAGTTTTTATAAATGATCTGGCTGCAGGAATCGAATGTACATTAATAAACTAGGAGGAGCTGTGGCCTCCCTCGAGGGTAGAGAGGCCTTACAGAGAGATCTGGATAGACGAGAGCTGGGCAACCACCAACCATACAGAATTTAACAGCAAGAGCAGGATTCTCCACCTGGGATGGGGGAATCCCGGGTTACAAACTGGGGGAAGAGAGGTTGGAGACCGGCCCCACGGAAAGAGATCTGGGGGTCTGGGTTGACGGCAAGTTGAATATGAGTCAGCAGTGTGCCCTGGCAGCCCAAAGGGCCGTGTCCTGGGGTGCATCCAGCACGGCGTAGCCCGCCGGC
>NW_009225230.1:0-995 GCF_000690835.1 Fulmarus glacialis
TCTGGGTCACAGATTCACACACGGAATTTTTCTGATTAAATGAGAGGGGTGCGAGGTCAGCTACAAAGCTAAAAGTGTGCTTTTTTTTTTAAAGGGCAATCTCGAAGGCATCGGTAAGTATCGTGACACCATTGGAGGGGTCCCGATTGGGCCAGAGAGACCAAAGAAGGCTAAGGGACACAAGAAAGAAGTCCAGAGGGGATCTGAACACAGTACAGATATCCTCAGGAGGCCGGGGACCAAACAGATGGCACACAGGATGTGCTCTGAGGCACAAACAAACCCGAGAACAGGGTTTGAGGTAACTAGAGAGAATCAAAGGCCATTACAGAGCTAAAACAGAAGCGTGGGACACAAAGAAGGTCTCGGGAGGCAAGGTGATTGGGAGCACAGAGTTCACGAAAAGCACGGAGGGATAAAAGAGATCAAAAGGGAGGTCAAGCGTTACCAAAATACTGTAGAGCGCAAGGCAGGTCTTGGGAGGCATTCTAAATGGCATAGAGGAAAAAAAAAATGCTCTATTTTGGAAACAGAGATCTTAGTAGAGGCACAATTGTGACACGACGAGCCCGAAGGGTGCTTATGGAGCTAGAAGTGTGTTGCAGGGAATATCTAAGACCTGGGAGGCACTGTGACGGTAGCAGAGGGGTTCTGAAACACAAGAAGGCTCGAGGACATGATGATGAAGCCCAGAGGGGATTTGAACAGACTACAGATGTCCTCAGGGGACCAGGGACCAAACAGAGTATCCTAGTTAGTGCAGAGAACAATCCAACGGTTCTGGAGATGAAAGATGGCATCAGGAATGCGATAAGGGTGCAAAGTGCGCTACAGAACCAAAAGAGGGCTCTGGATCACGAGGAAGGCCTCAGGAGGTACGATGATGGGAGAAGAAGGGTGCCGAGAGCAAAAGAGAGACAGAAGAAGGCTCTGGGACACAATGCAAAACTCAAGAAGGAGTCCCAGCAATGTACAGATGTCCTGAGGGGATGAGC
>NW_009225230.1:1193-1773 GCF_000690835.1 Fulmarus glacialis
AGGGCTCGGCGAGGCAGGGGGAATGTGGACATAGAGACAAAGGATTGCTGACACAGTGAGGTACTCAGGAGGGGATCTAAACAGTGTATAGATGTCCTCAGGGGACTGGGGACCAAACGGAGGCATCCGACATGGTGGAGGGAAGGCAAGAGTGCTCTAGGGCAAAATGAAAGCCTGAGGAAGAGTTGTCTCTGAATAGGAAAGATGCAAAGCCTGCTGCAGAACTAAAGGATGGCCATGGAACACAAGGACGCTTGCAGGAAGCATCGTGACAGAAACAGAGGGGTGCTGAGGTGGCCAGAGAGACAGAAAAAGGCTCAAGGGCACAAAGATACTCGAGAAGGGATTTGAACAGGGTACAAATGTCGTGAGGGAGACGCTGACCCATAGGAGGTGAGCGAGATGGAGGAGAGGACAAAAAGACTGCTCTGAGGAAGAGAGATGACCCGAGGAGATGTTCTGACAGAGAGGGCTAAAAATTACGCTCCAGAGATAAAAGCGTGCCAAGGAGACCCTCTAAAGCCTTGAGATGAACCAAGAGAAGAAGAGAGAAAAAAAAAGAGACAAAGAAAATTTAAAA
>NW_009225231.1:0-10623 GCF_000690835.1 Fulmarus glacialis
GTATTTTCTTTTGTCATTCCCCAAAACTGAGAAATATTTATGCTTCCTACCATCATTTTGGTTGGATATTTATGCTTCCTACCATCATTTTGGTTTCTAGTTATAATTCAAGTACTATGTTTGATGATAAACATAATTTTTAAAAACAAACATGAAGTAATGTTTAACAAACAATACTCCTTGGCACAGTTAAAAGAAAGCTCTGCTGAAAGTCTGACATCTGTAATGTAGCTTCTAATAAACTGATCAGGTACATTAAAGATGGGTTGTGTGAAAGCCATGGAGCCCGAGACTCTTGTATCTCACCTTCTCTCTCTGGTATTGCAAGATCCCAGACTAGGAGGTAAAACTGCATCAATGTTAAAGAACATTGAAAGTAATGAGAGACAGCCTTCACACACATTTCATACACATTTCGTACAGTCAGAAGGCATCTCGGAGCACGGCACACGAGTCCCAGATTGCCAGCTCAGCTTTCTGTCACGTTCAGCACTAACAGCAGCTACTCTGAACACGCTCGTGCCGGAAATTGGAAAAAAGGAGGAAAGGGAAAAAGAAGATTATAAATAAAATCCTTTTTAGTGAGCCTGAATGATATAGCAGAAGCATGTGTTATGGGCAGCATTTGTTCAGAGTAAGCTTTCATCAAGCACAAGGCACTACGGTTCCAGCTCAGGCTCTACCTCTACAAGCGCTTTTTTCTTTCTACCAAGCAGTGCTGCTGAGACACACCAAGCCTTCCTTAGACTGCAGATGAAGAGAGATGCAACTAATGAGGTGCATACTCAACCACAGGCAGACCTGTGTGAAATACTGCACCTGGAAGGAATTCCTCAAGGAAATAAAGATGCAAGTTGTTTGTAAAAACAGGTTTTGAAACTATTAAGCAAGTTCTTCTCCAAATACGTTCACACATGACTCTCAGGAGACAAACAGGAACCTAAGCCAAACATTTAACGGCAAAATGTGGATAAAAGATTCCTTTCTCTACTACAGAGCTAAAACCCCAATGGAATTGGAGGAAGAGCAGCAACGAAAGAATCAGTGGTATAACTGCTCTGGAACTGCCAAGTTATGTAAAACTTAAGGATGGTTGTAACAAATTAAACTAAATATTGATTAGCCCATATCTTTTCTCTGATAGCAGCAAACTGTAAGGAAAGGTTTACAGGAACCAATAAGTTTAGAAGAGTATTTCTATTAGAATACCTTCCAAAATCTGACAGTCGGCTACAGACTAACTCCCTAGCTTACGGGCTTCCCTAAACAGATAAATCGTCTACAATCTAACAGCTTCTTGAATCATTTATCCTTGCTGCCTGGTCATTGCATTGGGTGTCTCCTAACTCTGAAGTCATGAAAAATAATAATGGAGCACTGCCTATTTATCTGTGCTGCACCATTCATGGCTTTCGTACTCCTCTCCCCTTCATTCAAATCTTCTTCAGTTTTGCATCTAGTTAAACTGTGCAACACCTTGTGTATGCTAAAGCTTGACACTGATTCAAGGGAAGACAATATAATGGAAGATAAGTCCACTAAGGGTTAGAGTTCATGGGAATAATTGGCCAGTGTGCAGATAAAGATGATATCTGCACAGATACAGCATACCTGTCAAAAGCTTTTGGGGATTCCAACATCCCTTGTCTAAGACTATCCTGCCCCACCTCCCAATAAGCTGAGCTATTGCAGTCTGCTATGACCAGCTTCTCAGAAGGCATATGCTGTTACACTTAAAGATCTCTTCAGCTTGATTAAATTGTCTTTCCTTACTGGACTTCTAAGGGGGGGGGAAACTTGTACTCAGACTTTCTTCAACAGATAACTAGTATCCCACTATATAAAGTGTTTGTTTCAAACACCCAGAGTACTTCAGCCATCTTTCCTCTATGTCTAAAAGTTGAATTCAGTAAAAATAAAGCCTGTAGACTCCTTGGTTCAGGTGCAGAAAGCTAGTAATCTTCCTAAATGAATTCTTTTGCTATTGTATTAATGTATTGAAATACCTGCACGGCAAGGAGTACTTAAATTTACTCTAAACAATATAATCCCTTCTGTGCTACCACACCTCCAAAAGCACCTTTTTTACTTAAGTGGCAGCAAATAACTGAATTACTGAAGCTTAAATTGAATCCTTTCAGGCCACAAAATAAGAAACCAAATGACTTCCCCATCTGATTAAACAGCAACTCCATTCCAGGTGCGGTTCAAGTTTCAAGGCGAGGCAGATGGCCCTGTCTAGAATTGAGTTGCCCTAAAAGAAAAACAAAATGAGATTTATTCCAAAATGAAACCCGCACACAGGCTAAGCAAGGGCACTGATCACACTCACACAAATATACTTACAGACAAGAGATGATGGAAGTTCCTTCTCTATCACTAACAAACGCAGAGAGAAGTTTAAAACGGCTGCACGTGCTGAGTGTGCCTGAAGCACAGAACTCCAGGAACACCCAGAAAGTCCTTCTCAAAGAACACGCTCTTGATAAACAAGTGTAAACCCCTTTCTTAAGGGAGCAACATGGCAGTCACATCTCCCAAAAGGTTTTGAACCTGGTAGATATCCTCAGCAAAACGGATAATAGTACACTGAGATTTTGTGTTCATTTCCTACAGATTTCAGGAAAATGAACAGCTATATTCAAAAGGAAAAATCTGACTTAGTGCCCTAATAAGAAAATGACTGCAACGTAACACTAGACATGAGAATTTGTGATGTGGGAACTCACAAATGTCCCAACAACAGTAAAAGCTTTTCAGCATTCATAAACTGACATGCATTTAGGACCACAAAGATGAAGGGCCTGGAGCATCTTTCACACAAGGAGAGGCTGAGAGAGCTGGGACTGTTCAGTCTGGAGATGAGAAGGCTCAGGGGATCTTACCCATGTGTAGAAATAAATACCTGATGGGAGGGAATGAGAGGCTCTTCTCAGCAGTGCCCACTGACAGGACAAGAGGTAATGGGCACCAGTTAAAACATACTAAATTCCAGCTTAATTACCTTAACCATGAAGGTAGCCAAACACTGGCACAGGTTGGCCCAAAAGGTTGTGGAGTCTCCATCCACGAAGACAGTCAAAACCCAACCAGACATGGTCCCAGGCAGACTGCTCTAGCTGGCACAGCTTGGGCGGGGGGGTTGGATTAGATGATCTCAAGAGATCCCTGCCACCACAATGACTGTGTGATTGAAACCTGGCACTGCCTCCAGAAGTACTCACCCTGCTCCTCTCCCACCCCCTGCACAAATGGGACATCTGATCGTTTTCAGGAGTTTAACCTCAATCAGATTTCTGGGGTCTGCAGCATTTACTTACAAGATTATAACCAAGACTATTAGGAACCGTCATTATAAGTTCCTCAGTAAATCTGCTACATATTCCACGCTAATCCACCTTTTTTCCCCCTGAGAAACAAAAACATACTCAAATATTTTAAACCAGGAGACCTCTTCATTCCCAGTATTAAACTGAAGGGAGAGTAAACTTTAAACAGAAGACAAGAAATATTTCTTCACCAAGTATACAATTGGACTGTGGAATTTCTTGCTGAATCTAAAAACTAATCAAGAGTCAAAAAAGAACTGAGTAAGATTCTAGATACTCCTGTTATACCCCAAATAAGCACATACACGCATACATACAAAGGAACCTCACCACAAAGGTAGACATACCCAAACGTGCATTGTTAGTGGGACTCGCGTTACTCAAACGTAGAGACGTGCGGTGCTGTTTGGCATGGGCTCTGCTACGGCCTGCAGCTCAGAAGGAGCCGCTGCTGCCATCAGCGCTCTCAGAGGACAAGCACTGAGGGAAGTGGAACGTCATTTTAACAGAGGCAGATTGTCACTTACAACTCGCGTCTTCCAGCCCCACTTTGCAAAACCGCTTGCATGACCACTATCAATTAATAGTTGTATTAGTAGGTCATGTTCCCCTATGCACAAGAAAACAGAAACTGTCATAGTTAATAGAAGCTACTGAACTCTGCAGCTTATTATTTTCCAATCACTCCGTAGTGCTACTATCAAAACTTACAGATTCTTCTGCTGGGTGAATCCATTCAAAAAAAAAAAAAAAAAAAAAAAAAAAAAATCAGGCCTCTAGACAATGAGCAACTGAAACAACTGGCTTGTAATGTCAGTTTTTCTGAACGGGAGTAGAACTCCAACATTTGAAAACTTTTTATTACTGTCTTTAAATCTCTTTCTTTCCTATACGCTTCATCTTGCCTGGGCATTAATAGGAACTGCTATCCATCCTCCTTTTGCTTGCCAAACAGCCTGAACTTCACCGCAACTCAAATTTGCTTTTAGTATCAAAACTTTGCATTACTTTGGCATACTGCATTAGTTTCATAAACTTTGTAAGGTGACCCAAATTCTTTCTAATTATTTACAAAGCAACTGTAAAACCCTTCCAACTGCTGGAGGGACAAGTAATCAAGGGGAATTGGAGAACGATTCTCCACGTTGTATTTATGTAAATAGTGAAAACATTCTTCTTAGTCTGGTGCGGTGATATTCACCATACAGATCACTCAGAACTACACGAGTTAATAACGTAACGAAACCGATGTTGAGCATTAACATTTCAAACACTGCTAAAGAACCGCATGCTTTTGGAAATAGCAGTTACTTAAGATTTTACTATGTGACCATTAGAATACGCTGTTACAACACAGTTCAAAGTTAGATCTGAGAGTTCGTTTCAGTCAGTTCCTAAAATAATTGCTGTACCTGCTGACGAGAAAGCCAAAACTTGTTGGAATATTCAACCTCATCAGTTTACTCTTTACATAAACACAGAGGAGATAATGAAGGTGATAAACTGCACAGACATGACCACATACCTTACTTCACCTGCACTTTGGCCACTCATCAATTTCTGCTAGGGTTTGCCAGCATATCAAAACTTCAAAATGAGTTCAGGCCGTTGCCTTTTTGTACAAAAGAAAGCATTACTTCCCTTTCATTTCTTCCAACTCAAAAGAAGTACATTTCCACATAAAATGAAGTAATCTGTGTACCGGTGCAAAAATCAGATCAAGGCTCCACCTGACAACCATTTTTAGTCAACAGACCCCAACAAAAGGTAACTATTCTGTTGAAAATTTATAAATAAAGATCAGATGCTTTATAAAAATTGAAAAATCTTAACCTACAATCTGGGAAACATGATAAAAAATTTACTTCTTGACTATACTAAACAGCAGTATCCTATGGATTCCGCTTACGAGAAGCTATAATGGATTTCAAAGATGCAGGTCCTGAACTAACCGAAACACAAGTACTCTTGACTCCTAATATTTTCATATTCTAAAGATTCTCAGATCTCTATTAGAGCAAGTGACAAAACTGCACAAAGAACTTTCCAGAACAAAACAAAATATAAGGGATGCCGAGTGGCATAAGAAGAATGCAATGAGCTAGAAAAAGACAGACTAAGGTGGGAGGAAAGAAAGTATTAAAAAAAACTTCCTCCAAAGCATATCAGCAATCAGAAATACCTGCACAATAACTTAAGACAGTTTTCCAACCTCTGGGTCCCCGACAGCCCCCCAACACTGCTGGATTAAAAGACAATGTAATAAAACGTACCCATTTGACTTTGCAAGTGGAAGAAGTCTGAACCCAGCACATCTGATCGCAGGGAAGCACACGTTCATGGCCTGCAGGCTTCAACAGCACCCCTCCTCCGGGAGCAGCCCCTGCCGACGAAGCACCAGAGCCCATTTCCTTGTGAAATGGATCTCCGCGACACTTGCCATGCTCACGCTGAGATCTCACTAAATCAAGTCAAATTCAAGCTCCTCATTGCAATATTCAAATCCTTCCATGGGATTAAAATATATTCTCTCCAATTACGGTTTCTTTGAATATCTAAATTGAAGTGGGACAAGAGAATTAGGCAATGTATGGAGAGTCTCTAATAGAAAAAATCTACAACTTTCATAGAACTACGTAAAGTATCCAAAACAAGTAAAATTGACAATGAAAACATTCAACTAGTCTTAGAACTAAAGAAAAAGTTTACTTAACTCCTCTTAATTTCCCCTACTCCTTGATACACACCACACATTTACACCCAGATTCAAACAGGCAAGCACTGGAGACGCTAAGGCAGGAACACAGTCTCACACTCTTCCATCCACGCCTGCAGCAGGAGAGGTGCTGCAGCGTCCTGCCCGCCTTCCCGAGCTCCAGAAATGGATTCCCTCACTGATCCCCAAGAAACCAGCCCAGGCAGGAAGCCTGGCTTTCCTGGTCTCGGCACAAGAGCACAGGCACAGCAAATGCAACAGCAGGAACAATGTGAGGAGCGTTCCTTTCCATGGCAGAGCCAGTTTAGCAGTTCCACCTCACCTGCTACCTCCTCCACCATTTAATCCCGGTCCTCGACACCCCCTTTCTTATCTTGACACCACTACTTGTGCAGCTGCACAGTACGCTAGACCGGGGAGCAGAACAATGTTAGAAAATCCTATCAAAAGTACAATATACTCATTCTAGGTTGGTTTCCCAATCCCATTCATCTTGTAACCACAAAAAACAATTGTGCTGGCACAATTCAGAGAACAGTACATGGGTGAGAACAGACGGCAGGGAAAAGGGTCTGTTTAAACAGCTCTGTCTCTGGAATATTCAAATTACAGTGTGAAAAGCTGTGAATTCAAAATCCTCCCCCCTACGCCCAGCACTACACATAATCATCCTGCAGCAACATATTCCGTAGTTTTGTTTTTAAAACCAATAAACTAGTAAGATTCAAAGTAGAAATGGACATTTACGAGGCTGACACAGAATTTAAGGAACTTTGGCAGAATCCATTTCAGTTGACTTAAGTCAGAATGTCCCCGGGGCAGCTGGAAGAGCTGCAGCAGGCAGATGTACGCAGTCCATCCCTCACGTGACGCTCAGCACTGCTTGTCTAGCATGGCACCTTCTATAAGCTACAAAAAGAAGCTAAATATTATTTCTATTCCTAAAAACTGCTAGTACTAGTTCCAGAGTTCAAAACTAAAAAGCGGGCTCTTACTATTTTTATAAAGCATCTGTTCCATCTCTCTTTGATAATTCAGTCACTGTCTTACTAGAGTTATCCCTTGGATCACGGAAAGAAAAAAGTTCTGGTAGGAAAAAAAAAATCACCAAAACCCACGTATTGTATCAACAATTCTCAGTAAATGCAAGTAGATTACCATCGTTTAAGATGTAAACATAGAGGAAAATTGAGTTTTGACTATATGACATTCCTAGGGCAAAAGAGCTATTTAGGAGACTACTAACATTTTTCTTGTTGCTTCCAAGTTCCAGAAAGTCTCGCAGCTTTACAGTTACTCACAGCTGAGTAACTGTAAAGCAAAATTGAGGGGGGGATGATGATGAATAAAAAGTTCTGATCGTACTTGCTGCAGTGCAAAAATGCAACTCTATTAGTATACACACGTTACTTTGTAATTGTTCAAAATGAATGTATTAGCTAAATTAATCACACATTTAATCAGTTCAGATTTAGTACCTGACATTTGATGAACTGCTTTAATCACAGTTTTTCACCTCTGCCTGTTTACAATGAGTAGCGAACTTTGCTGTATTTGAACGTTGCATATCATATTCAACCACAGAACAACTAGCCTCAAGGTTTTAGGTTTTATGCTCCAGTGATTTTTCTACTACATTACTAATTTGTATGCACATTTGGGTTGTTTTATTTCAAAAAGGACAGTCTGTTATGTAAAGATGGGAATTAAACCTATTACATTCTAAACACTTCCAGCATTCAAAAATGCGTACATTTTTGTACATCTCTATTATCTTCTTATTAGGAGATACCATCCTTCTGCAATGGTTACAAAGCATATACCTTGTTTTAATATTGATTATATGTAAAAAGATGGGTTTTAGTCCTTAGCACAAGTCAGTTCCTCAGGAGCTGTGGGGATGAGCTTCAGCAGCAGGCCTTGGAATCAACACTTCGCATTTATTTTATTTTTAACAGCTATAACCAGTCATATTGCAGAGGCCTGCAACTTCAGTACAGTTTCACTATCATTTTAAGCCAATATAAGCTGGCACTGCTGCTGAAAGAAATGGTCCCACCCTTCCCCACTGCTAGTTTTCACATGTCCTTTCCTTGAGTCAGCACAAGCCATTCACAAAGACCCACAGCAAACATGACCAGGATACTCGTCTAGTTAAAAATCAACATTTCTCTCCCCCTTTTCCTTCTTGTTGTTGGGGGGCAGGGTGAGAAGGAATAAGGGAAAAGCCGAGTTAATTTTAACGTGATCAGTTCCCCAACCCGGCTCACTGCATGGCCACGTAAGGGTTGGCATGAGCAGAGCGGCAAGGAGAAAACGGGGACAAGACTGCTTTAACTCAGCAAGTGGGAATTCACACTGGCTGGAACTGCTCATCAAACCACACCTACAAGAGTAAAAACTGGAAGATAAAGTATTTAGGCACTCAAAGAAAAATATTCTCTTTCCCAAGCTAAACATAAATGAAAAGAATAACTCAAATGAATTATCAGATCAAATTTTAAATTAACGACTCTCCCTTTGTCTGTACTGCCATTTCACCCTAGGTTTGTGTGCTTTTAGAAGTTTTGCTTAGCATTTTGAAAGGAATTTGAAAACAAAAATCTTAACTGAAATGGCCATGCAAGCCAAAACCTTAACACATAGCACAGGGACAAGACTGATGACAGAACTCGGTCTGCCCAGAGAACGGGACAAACTATACCATAAAAAATTGCACTAGCATAAGCTACATCTCGATTCACTGGGTTTTCAAATATAACTTCACTTCTAAGAGCAGGCAAGTATATTTTAATCAGTACACTAAGACTCTTCCACATTAATTTCAACAAACTAAAGTTTGTATGTTAGAAAACCTCAGTTACTCCCAAGACCACCCCAATCTTACAGCTTCTCTCACTTTCATGATCTTTGTATTTCCAAAACACTGCAGTGATCATCATCGACAAACTTACAAAACCCGCATCATTAAACCGCAACCATCCCGACGCGCACACAGGAATGCAATTCAGAGGAAAAGTTACTGGCTCTGATTCAATCTGCGAGTTGGATTGCAAACTGCGGGGTAGCTGTATTTCTAAAAGGAGAGCAGTTATGAGAAACCACATGCTCCTAACACACCCTCATCACAAATGCATATTTGTGGCTTTCTCACTGTGTTCAGACCTTTCCCTTTATCTCATCAGTTGTAGTCATACTCTGATCCAGAGCATTTGTCCACAGGATAAATTTACCTGTATCTATCTAGGAAAAAAAAAAAAAAAAAAAAGGCACACTGAAGTGTGTTCCGATTAATCAGATAACTACTAATACCTTTTCCTAAATCCAGCTAAAAATTGTACTAATATACCTCACAGGCAACAGGATCACTTAATTATTCATTCTGTAAAAGTATATTCATTTGTTCTCGATTTTAATTTAAATTAAATTGCATTTCAACTTAACATCTCCGTGATCTTTTATTACAAAATATGAAGAGCAAGCCTTGCTTTAACCTCTTTATAACCATTCACTGCTTTATACACCTCTACCATATGCCATCTTGTTTGGATCAAGCAGCTCATTATGGCTACTCTGAAGCATCAAACATCCTTCTCTAGACCTTTTCTAGCTTTGAACCCAAACAACGCCACTGAAGAAAAAATACGCTCTTGATTAATCAGTTTGAGATCCTTTTCCTACCTGAAACAGACATTCTACCATTCCATTAAATATAAACAAATTTGAGAATTCACAGTAAGATTGGTGAGTTCACAAGTTCTGTTCAAATTATGCACGAGTCCTTGAAGAAATTTCGCAACTTACATGGAACCTTTTTATTTTAAATGTTTTACAAACTACTTTAACGGTGCACACTTTTCAAATTTCCAGTACAATAAATGATAATTTTGATGGGGTTTTATCGTCTGTATTTTTTAAATGAACGGCTCTCTTTCAAAGTACTCTGTCCCTTCTATTGCCCTCACTAGAACTGAAACCAATTGGAATACACACGTGTTAGATAACAGGAGAGCCTTAAGCCCCTGTAGTAACATCTTTAAAAAAATTTACAAACTATTATACACTGGTGATAACTTTAAGATCTCTAAACAGCGAGACAATGACTTGGAGCAGTTTGAGAGCTTTAAAGATGTGCTTTGCTCGTTAAAGTCTTTTTATTTCTTTTACCTTCAGCACTAACGACACACAACTCAGAGTTAATGAGCATATTACCATTAGTTCCAAAAATTCTAAACAAGTTTAATCTTTCCTGTAACAACATTAAACTCTGATTAGCTACCTTCACCTCAGGGTAATAGAAGACTTCACATTTCTTTTGCCATACAGCCCCAAAATTGCTCCCCCTCCGTCGTACTGTGGGCAGATAGGCTCAACAAACTATTCGTAGGCACTTTCAAGTCTTTTAAACAAGAGAAAACGAGTTAAAAACTTGTGCAGTACATAACATTTGTCCTAATATACACATCCTTATTACCGTGCACTTGTCAAAACTAAAATTCAGATATTATCAACTACCACTTTCAACATTCCCCACATTCTCTCTCGGCCCCGACCCCCCCACGTACCCGCGCTGCCGTT
>NW_009225232.1:0-325 GCF_000690835.1 Fulmarus glacialis
TTATGTATAGGGGCAACTGATACCAGCACAGCTTAGTCCTCTGGTTCGGCTGTAGTACCTGTCCCAGGGGTTGGAGTAGCCGCAATGTCTGTCCCAGGGGTTGGAGTGGCCGCAGTGCCTGTCATTTTGTCATCAGATCTGAAGACCTTCTTTTCCCTTTGAGGGTTCTGAATGGTGTTGAACAGGGCTCGGTAGGCAAGGGCCAGGCCCCAGCATGTTGCAGTAATCTGGGTCTCTCTGGAATTCCCAGGGTGACAGCATACTTTTTCCAAATATTTTACTAGTTTTTCAGGATTCTGCACTTGTTCAGGGGTGAAGTTCCAAC
>NW_009225232.1:412-793 GCF_000690835.1 Fulmarus glacialis
GGGCAGATCTCTGGGTGGTATTCTTAAATAGCTGTTTAACCTTAAAAAAGGCCTGAAACACATTCAGGAGACATAGCAACAGGAACATACTAGTTTGAACATCCCAAGGATATTAAAAATCCTCAAGAGCTATTGTAATCAGCCTGGAGGAGAAGGGGAAAGTGAAGGCAGCTGTCTCCCCTGTAAACTGGCTCTCCGAGGAGAAGAGGTAAAAAATGTAATTACTAATTTCCCAAAGCACAGGGGTGACAGCAATGCTGAGTACAATCCCATGACCATACCATAAGCTAGTTTTACACAGTGTAGCAAAACAATAATTTTAATCCATCTCCCATGGCCGGATGGGATCCATCCGAGGGTATTGAGGGAGCTGGCGGAGGA